>NC_072856.1:24236060-24539090 GCF_028858705.1 Grus americana
CTAGCATAATTCTGCTTTCTACACTGGGCTATGTCTGTCTGTAAACATTAATCTTGTTAACTTGGTGAGCAATCAAATTAACTAAAAAATTAATTGAAATGCAGCAGCCAGCTACTATGAGTTACATTAAAACAGGACTTTACCAGTGATCTTTTGGTATCTGAAAATAAGTGGCAAGACTTACAATGCCAGAAACTATGATTTTCCTGTTTGAACTCAGATAACATAAGCTACAAATTCAAATACCAAATGCAAAACAATACAACACATATATAAATATCATACACAAACAAAAGACATGGTTTTAATTTGAGTCAGTTTCAAAATTTTGAATGGTTGTGCATAGCACAAATTTGCTAGGGGCAAGGATACATGTGTGTTGTTTAAACCAATAAATAAAGTCCACAACAATATCAGATTCAGTGAAAGCCCAAAAGTGAAACTTTGTTCAAATTCAACTCTCAAAGGAACAGTGCAAATGGTCTAACACAGTACAGCAGTATTAGAAGAATATAATCAACACACTGAAGAGCTCCAGGCTATCAATCAACTGTTTACCTCTTGGTTTCTTCATTTGTATGGAACAAGCTACTGTAACCATCTGGTGACTGCAGTGCTGCTTAAACAGAACAGAGGGATGAAGAATACTTCCTCTTAAATGCCTATAAACTCTGCAGTAATTTGGTTGTGGAGATGGAGCTTCTTCAGTTTCATAAACAAGGTTTCAGTGGGTCAGGCTTGAGGAGCGCTGATAATTTCAAAAAACTTGCATTGCATTTTTATACTATGTACCTGATCTGCAGATAAAGGATTATAGTCTTCAGAGTTGTTGATTTATAACTTTCACCAGCATAAAAGGCATCATAAAAGAAAAGGACAATTACAGAACTGCTGAACCTAATGAAAGAGAGAAAATTGCAAAGCATAGAGATCTGTGGCTGTGGCTGAATGAAGCATCACTCGTTCTTGTGAGCACCAACATAGGCCATCTCCGTCCTCTGCACAAAGCAGCCTGTTCTGCATGCTCCAGTATTTACAGAATCTAAACAGTGGGTCATCGTCTTTTTCAGTCTCAGAGAAAGTACTATGGAAAGACCTTTGTTTGATATATGACATCTGGTAGGTCTGTCTTTGCTTCTGCTGTCCTAAATTAGCTAAAATCACTAAAAATTTTAATTCTCAGGTACTTCTGAATTCAAGCACCTTCTCAGCAGATTTCAGATGCTGAAGTATGCTAAATATGAGCAAGGTAGAACATGAAATCTTGACCACATAGGATCCTGCTCTTTTACAAAGCCTCCAATATTCCAAGAGAAATACCAAGGAAGATAGCCATAATACACAGTTTTGGCACTTAAAAATGTCGTTTTCCTCTTTGAAAATTCCAACAATTCAATAGAACGCAAAAGAGTTATCAATGAAGAACAAAATTAGCTGTAAAAGTTCACTCCATCTCAGATCTTCTAAAGTGTATTATGAAGTGAATTATTAACAGATGAAATTTGAATTTCACCTTTTGTAAAATAATTCAGCCCTGTGTAACAACGGGTTCTCTGAGGATTCCTTCAGTTTTGCTTATTAACCTCTGCAAGTAGAAGTAAAGAAAAAATTTGTAGCACTGATCTGAAACAGTTTTTCCCTTTTATACACCTACTTCAGTGCTGACCATATGGTTACAATCCTGTCCTTTTAATTGCTTTTTACTCTCCAGTGTTTGTACGTGTCATTGAAGAGCTGCCATACATCACCCCAGAGGAAGAGCTATGCTTCAGTTCTGAATAATGTACTTGCCGTAGCATCATAATTTTTTACAGTTATTTACCTTATCAGCAAAGTCCTTAAAGACTGACCCCTTCTGAAATACAAGATATTTACATGGTATCAGCTTGTTACATCCATTTCTACTATTAATCTCTTTAGTTTAATAATTTTATTTAATGTAAGTGACTTGGACATCAAGAATAAAAGAAAGGTAATAAAATGTGATGCTCCCAATATGCTCCCTATATGGAACAGAGATCCACTGCTCCACAGGCGTTACCACATTCTCTTTTCAAACCATGCCCTATTTGCTGAACCCACAGAGGACTGTAAGACCATTTATATTTGCCTACAGTCTGTCTACCAAGAACTCTCCTGAACTTTTAAAATCATCAACAGATACATTTTTAAGTTGGTCCCGACTGTTCTGATATTTTCAATGAGAACACTCAGCAGAACAGCTGTTTGTACTCATGTTTGTAGCTTTCCTTTTGCAGTTATTCTAGACCAGCTGACTGAATGGAAAAATGAAGAAAAATCCTCTTTTCTCTCAGAAAAGTAGAGAGACAGCCAGAGACAGAGGACAAGATTTTGCATATCAAAATGCCAGGGGTTAGAGGAAGAGAGGCAAGTAGACAACAGAAATATACCTAGGAATGCAGAGGTCAGTGAATCCAGCTTCTTGCTGCCAAGCAACCACAGTCATAATTATCAGAAGCTGTCAAGCATTATGTTAAGAATTATTAGATTTCTCCCTTTTCCAGAAAGTTAGCTTTTGCTAGCTAGAATATAGAACTCCTTTTTAAAATATATCACCTAAATATATTCATGCCTAATTTCTCCATTTACTTATCTGCCAGCACTGTGGTTTAATAGGTTTTTTTGCCTGCTCTGGCACTTGTGGCTTCATGCATTTAGAGAAAATAAGCACATTCCCTTCTCACTTCTCATTTTTCTACATTAAATATGTCATCCTCTTCCAGATCTCCGTCATAACGGAGCCACTATTCCGAGTATCGTAGATGCTATTGTTTACTCTAATGTGAAATCATCACATGAATATGGAACAGATAGAAGAGACCTTAACATATAAATGTACTACTGAATTTGTATTTTTCTACCTCCACTGGAAATTCCTCCTTCACCGTCCAGAATATTTTAAGATTCAGTTTGCCTCTGGTGATCCTGTAATCACCTAAATCCCACTCAATGAAGTGAGAATAGTCAAAATTGCTGTCCTACTGATACATGCAGATATTAGCTGTAAAAAAAAAAAAAAAAAAAAAAAAAGAGTAACAAAGCAAAGAAAAGGAAAAAAAAGCATTGACTCTCCATCAAATATTAACTAAACAAATCAGACATTAAGAACACAGTAGAATTTCTAAACATTTATACCCTTATTAACAATACATGGCCATACATAAGTATATAATCTTAATGCTGATCTCTTTACAAGGATGGTTGGACTTTTCTGTATATCAAGCAGTGTATTCATACTTCAGATTGTAATGGTATCTCTGCCTATGTCAACAATAAGTGAATATCGATCTCATAAATGAAAAAGAAATATTGGATAACAATTACCTGGTATAGCTAATATTGAAAAGATGACTCTTTATAAGAATGGTGGGAAAGAATCCCTAAACCAGAATTCTTTTAAATTGCCCTGTAAAAATTGTACAATACTATGAAGTAAAAGTTTTATTCAGCAAAGATATGAAAGTTGGTCAGCTACTGTAAACTACAGCCAGTTTAGGTTGCAAGAGTAAAAGCGCATGATTCAGGAGTTAGGAAGAGTCCAGAGGAGGGCCACAAAGATGATCGGGGGCTGGAGCAGCTCCTCTATGAAGACAGGCTGAGAGAGTTGGGGTCGTTCAGCCAGGAGAAGAGGGGGCTCCAGGGAGACCTTATAGCAGCCTTCATGCACCTAAAGGGGACCTACGAGACAGTTGGAGAAGGACCATTTACAAGGGCAGGGAGTGACAGAACAAGGGGTAATGGCTTTAAGCTGAAGGAGGGTAGACTTAGATATTAGGAAGAAACTCTTCTTGATGAGGGCAGTGAGGCACTGGAACACTTTGCCCAAAGAGGTTGTGGATGCACCCTCCCTGGAACTGGTTAAGGCCAGATTGGATGGGGCTTTGGGTCCCCTGGGCTAGTGGAGGGTGTCCCTGCCCATGGCCAGGGGCTTGGAACTAGATGATCCTTAAGGTCCCTTCCAACGCAAACCATTCTACGATTCTGTGAAGAGCAATGGGAATCACTGCTGCTCTTTGGGTCTGTTTTGGCTAAAGGAAAGTATTTTTAATGGGGTTTTAGCTGTTTCTGTGAAATGTATATTAGGGTAGTAGCATTTCCCTAATGGACAGATATTTGAGTAAGACAACCATCAAAGCAGCATATCACAAATAGCACAAAGTATATTTTGTGGTCTGTATAGACATAAAAAGCCAAAAACTGGCAATACTTTTATATGAAATAGCCTCTAATTACAAAATTTCAACCACACTTAAGTGCCTCTGACACAAAGTGGTTGTGAAGGCATGAAGCCATGCTATGCAGGGCTCTTAATACCACACCTTTAAAAAAAAAAGAAAAGAAAAAAAAAGTAGCCCCTTTAAAGGACAAAATCGGATCTATTATCAGATGAATAATGCAATCATGATGAAAACGAAGAATACTTATCAGCTGTCACAGAAATTCCTTTATCAAATTTATTGATAGTGTAGGTGTTTTACCCCTCTACTTTATAATTTCATTGTTTTGTTAACAGCATTAAGTCAAGTTTCATACAGAACCATGTGAGTAGCATCAACAGATGAAACTAGAACCAGATTTAAATCCAACCTGACAAGCATTTAGATAGAACCTAAATCTAATCATGTAGAAGCCTGCCAACATTCAAGTGCCTGATGTGTATCTGGTCTTTACACACCTCGCACATATTGCCATGACAGAGCAGTCACTCCCCTCTACTCCTCATGGGAGACAGCAAGAAACAAGGTGTAGGAGCCACTGGGAAGCTGCCAGATCTCTGACATTAGATCAGCAATTTTACTCTGAATCAACATAAGTTTTTTAGTATGTTCCAGTTTTGCTTGGAAAAGGGAATACGGCCTCAGTATTTCTCTGATCAGGTCTTGCAAGTGAAAGACAAAGTGGGGTGATCAAAGAAGGGTGCTGCTTATCTGAAATTGAAAGTAGGGGGAATGCACTTCTTTGACCTGTAAAAAGACACAAAAATAACTGCCTTTTAGTGTGCTCCCGTTAAAACCAATAGAGCTGAACTGTCAGTGGCTCCATATTGCCAACTTATCCACCCACATGGTCTTCCAACTGTAGTATTTGTTTTCAGAGCCACAAAAATATGTGAAACATAACACTTCAGACATTACAAACCTTAAATGCTAAACACGGCAACTGCTGCAAAAGATTTTTGAGAATTTAGTATACTGGTTTATTCCATGTAAGAAACATCACTAATGATTAGATCAACTCTAAAAAGGGAAAAAGTAATTTGTTACATAAAATGCTATCATTTAGCAAGTCCTGCATCTCTATAAGTGTTATTGTTTATTTATATTTTTACAAAATATAATTAAACAAGTGTATACTTAAAAAGAAATTAAAACTATTTTTTGGATAGTATTTTGTTAGGATTTCTCGGTTGATTAAATCACATCTTCTTATCTTCTCCTTAGGTTTACCATAATTAAGGTGGGTTTTAATCTTTCTTGCCTATACCCCAAGTAAAAAAATGGAGCATCTGGTGAAACATCATATTTGTGTCTTCTGCACAATAGATGCTAGATAAATGCTGGATGGGCAAGTAACCTATCTACTATTCTGAAAATCAGCCTCAAGAATGAATTTCCTGAGAAATGAGATGATTAAAAGGGGGTAGCCATCCATTATATAAAGCTGTTGAAATGTAACTTTTTAGTATATTTTCTTAGGAATGTTACAGTTTCTACAAAATATACTCTCTTCCCTCTTATCGATTTGAAGATTATTATTTAAGTGATGGCAAATCACTGTCCTATTTATAAAACAGATGCATTGGGTGCCTCTAAGTCTCTTGATCTTGGTTGCATTGAAGATTTTTCTATTACTTTTAATAATTTAAACACAAGATCTGTTCTTTTTACAGATGTGTTTTTTCCAGCTGCTACACTGAGATAGTGCTTCAAGGAAGAGACACTTCTTCAGGCTACCTGGAACTAACAGCTCTGGAAAAGGGGCATCATTTGCCAACAAATGAAGTTTCTGTTCTCTTACATCGAGCTCTCACTTTCTGGAAGTGTTAATTCTGCCTAGACATTAGATATTGGGAAATCACTTAGTCCATTTTAAAAACAATATTCGCTGTGATCTATTCTGAAAGGCTTTTTTCATTTCCACTTTAAAAAAAGCCAAGGACAGCAGTCTCATTGTATTTCATCTTTCCTGGGAATATTAGTTTGATGGCATCAAAACAGTTTTCACCGTCAGAATTTAAGTCTTATTTTCTTCATTCTTAACTCTTAGAATTACTATAATTAATATGAACAGAAACTAAAAAGACACACACACCCTTAAATAATTACTACATAGTTTTGCATTATCTGTTCTTATTTAGTATTCTGACTTTGTTTTCCTCACTCTTTTTGGCATTTATTTACAGTTTGTCACAACCAGATGTGACAAATATTTGCTGACAGTTTCAAAAGCAGTTAGTGTTAACCTACCTTCAGCTGCAAAAGAAACTGCATATAAATAAGTGTTACATGCTTCTTCAGTGAAAAACTCTGCAGAAGGCAGTTTCCGCTTTGGAAGATGGTTGTGGACCTAACCCTCCAATAACACCAATGGGTTAACTATATTCAAAGATGATACAACTGAGTAGCAGTCATTTAATCTAGAGTCATCATGGGACTTGTTTTCCTTTAAAAATTCAGCACTACTATGTTTTGAAGTTAGCTATCACTTTTCCTTGACAATACAGGAAACTACTTCATTTCTAACAGTTTTCTGAGAATAATACTGGTCTTCCTATGCAGTTTTAATCAGTATTCAAGCTTTTGGACCCTGCCCCTTTTAGTCTTCATTCTCCATTGTGTCACACAGCAAAGTTTTACAACAAAACAAACAAAACGTAATAGGTTCGAACAGTGCGGTTTATGCAAATTGGAACTTCGAGGTTTTCCAAGACTAACTAAACATCTAGAGCTGTGCTGGGCAGTATGTGAACTACCTGAGCCAACTATAAATAGCAGCCAAAAAAAAAACCCCACAAAAAAAAAAGAGAGAGACAAAATTCTGACAGCTTTGAGAATTCTTAAAGATATTCAAGACCTCTCTGACAGTTTGTCTCTAGATTGAAGACTTCTATGTTCAGTAGAATTGCATGTGTATTGCTTCATAGCTTTATTTTTTAAATCTTTATACTTAAAATAAGGGGGAAAATAATTTATTTTTCATATGCAGAAAAATGAAAACCACGGGGAAAAAAATGTCCTTACTGATATGAACTTACTTAGCAAAGAATAAACAGGGTAGTTCAATAGAATACCCTGGAACCAATACAATACCCTAGGGTTAGGGTTAGGGTTAGGAAGAGATCTCCTCTGCCATCTGGTCCTTACCACAGTAAACTTGTGTAATCTTTTACTAAAACTGCAGGGCAAGAGGTATAATATTTATTTGTCTTTCAGGTTTCAATTTTGTCACATCAGTCTTCTTTAAAAGCTATTCTCTTTGGTTCCACAGTTAGAAATGTTCTTCACTTTGACTGCCTAAACTTATTTCAAGCCAATATATACTCATTTGTAATTGTGCCAGCATTGTTTCTTAGCTCTCATCTAGTAATTTACCTCCCATTATCACTTAGACCTCCTTGATCTTTGCTAGGAAAAAAAAAACAAACAAACAAACACAAGTTCTTTTAGATTCCTACCACAAATAAGATTTCTTTTCCTCTATTTACTGTCGTAACTTAACTCCAGGAATTTTTCAACTATAGTTAGTTTTTATTGCTTGTGATAGGCACAACTGTACAATATTCTATATATGATCTCACCAATGTCCCATAAAAGTCTTCCTCATACTAGATGATTCAGACTAAGTCAGATCTTTCTCTATCACAACTGAATAAAAGCTTTAGCAAAAAATATTTGCTGTGACCCTAGTGCAAGACTTGCATTTTACACTAATGAATTCCATCCCATTTCTGTCTCTCCAGTTTGTAAAACCACAGGATTATTTCTGTATATTAAATCAGTCTTTCATTGAATAGATGGACTTTTTTTTTTTTCTAATTTTGTGTCATCACATTGTTAGCACACTGAACAGCATTTTTAATGACAAAGCTATTATCATAACTGTTCTCCAGATTTATGCTTCCATTTAACAAATTCCAGTCCTTGCCCTCCTTAAATTTGTTCTGTTCAATATAAGGTGAAGCAAATAATTATTTCTTTAAAAAATATGTCTGCAAAACACCAAAATGAATGACAGAACTGCATAATTTCTGATTCAGTGACTTCTGGAGAACACATCTGTTGATTTTCAGACCTTGGCCTTAACATTATTAGTAGCTTTTTTTCACTGACCTCTATATGTGAAGTCAAAGTCTACTGTAAGAACACAATTCCCACTCATACTTAGCTTTCTAATAACTTTCTACATATGTAAGGTAACCAACAATTAACTTTTTACTGACAATTGTTGTTTTGACATTACTTTCTCTTCAGTGTTCATCCATCTACCCAGTAAGGTTCTATTAGGCCTGTATTTATACATTTATTCTGTATATTAAAGCAAGCTATACAAACATACAAATCTCTCTAAACTTCTGTCTTCTCTTTCCTTTTCATTTAAAAGTTCTTATAAGATATGTAGACCTCAAACCTGAAAGACTATAAAGATATTTCAATCATACTACTAAATACTAGTCAACTGTATCCTGGATTGAATGAAAAAAAGTGTGACCAGCAGGTCAAGGGAGGTGATCTTCCCCCCTCTACTCCACTTTTGTGAGACCCCACCTGGAGTACTGCGCCCAGCTCTGGGACCCCCAACATAAGAAGGACATGGACCTGTTGGAGTGAGTCCAGAGGAGGGCCACAAAGATGATCGGGGGGCTGGAGCAGCTCTCCTATGAAGACAGGCTGAGAGAGTTGGGGTTGTTCAGCCTGGAGAAGAGAAGGCTCCGGGGAGACCTTCCAGTACCTGAAGGGGCCTACAGGAAAGCTGGAGAGGGACTGTTTACAAGGGCATGGAGTGATAGAACAAGGGACAATGGTCTTAATCTGAAGGAGGGTAGATTTAGATTAGATATTAGGAAAAAATTCTTTACTGTGTAGGTGGTGAGGCACTGGAACAGGTTGCCCAGAGAGGTTGTGGATGCCCCATCCCTGGAAGTGTTCAAGACCAGGTTGGATGGGGCTTTGGGCAATGTGGTCTAGGGCAGGGTGTCCCTGCCCATGGCGGGGGGGGGGGGGGGGGGGGGGGGGGGGGGGGGGGGGGAGGAGGGTACACTGCATTGGGCTTCTAAGGAGGACCATTGATTGTTAGCCAGTTTATTTTGTGTAAACAATGCATGCCTTGCTAAGGACTATCCTTGAAGAGAAAGTAAAAGACTGATAAAGCGGGAACATCCTGCCCCAGAAGGCACTGAATACTGGATGATTGCCAAGGAAGCATGAAGTCCACAAAAATCTGAGATAACTGGGGAGTTACCTTTACCTTAGGCAGCAGGGGGAGATCATGACTATCCGAATAAATAACGTTTTAGTTCCCTTGCGTAGTGTGCTAGTTTTGTGGAATTACCACCTAGCACCCATCTCTGCGCAGACATGAAATAAAAAAATATCTCATCTCTGTGTGTAAGATTGGTTTACTGCACATCAGGTACTGAACCCTGTTTGTGGGACAACAGAACTAGATGATCTTCAAGGTTCCTTCCAAACCATTCTATGATTCTATTATATGATTCTATTATATGATTCTATCATAATTTCTCATTTTCCCTTTACTTAGTCTTCTCCTCCAGTAAAAAGAAATATCAGCAAAATACACAATTATTAAAACATTAAATCATCATCATATTATATATCATTGATATGTTCCTTTTACCTGATGTTTGATAAATGAAGGAGTGCTGAGTCCAGAAAGAAGCCTAATCTGAGAAATAACACTCAGGAGAATGATCTGGAACTACATTACCAGCTCTGATGGAGAGAAATATACTCCATGATATGCTCCTGCTTGTCAGGAGCAAACCTATATCACATTTAAATCTTGAAAATGAGGTGTACTGCTTTTCCTTTTGCAATTCATTTCCATTTGTGTAATCAAGTACCATCACAGCACTAAGAGTGGTCTCAGTATGGTCCGATGGGCACAGAGAAGGTTCTTTTCTCAGGGAGCAGCAAATCTACATTAGAGCGCTACTCAGACACATTTCCAGGGCGCTTGCCATCCAAAGCCCGTTTTGGGGCTCTCAAGGGTGAACAGTATTTCCTCCCTGGCCAGGAAACCACTCAGTGACTCCTGATTGAGAGGTGGTGATGGTAAATTTTGGGTCACAGAGGAATGTCTTCCCCAGCAGTCATTGACCAGTGCCTCATATCATTTGGAAAGTGATGATGACTCTGGAGATACCAATACAGTTATAGCCTCATCTTTTTCCTGCTGCTGTTCTACAGCTTTGCTTTTGCCAGCTACTGACAGATAGTTCCAAAGCAAGATATTTCTCCCAGCTCTGCAAAGCTGTTTAATGAGTGATGAAAGTTGATAATAGAAATAATTGTTATGTATACTGCTCCAAAACTGACAGAAGAAACACCTACAAGCATTATAATCCTATACTCTTTTCCAGAAAATAAAAAGATATATAAGAAATTACAGGTTGTTCAACTGTGCACAACTATCATCTTCCTTTTAGCATAATAATGGTTGTGTATCCCTACAATTAAATATAATTATAGACCTTAAAATTTGTACAGTCATTAACCGAAAACAAGATGATGCTCGGTGCTGCCAAGACAAAGATATCCATCACTGAAGTTTCTCCCTCTCCTATTTAGAATTTTCCCCCATTCTATTTCTGCTGCCTTTGGCATGACCGTATTTCTGTAACTCCAAAATACCAAAAAACCCCAAGATTTTGAAAGTGCTGTGTTAAATTTAAGCTGATTCATTATTTTATCCTTAATCTTACAGTGAAATGAGAATATTTGAGAATTATACTCTAACCAAAGAAGCACATTTATCCCCGATTCCTATAATGTGTTTGGTTTATGTCCTGAAATAATAAATGCTATAATCCTTACAGATTTGCTCTTAACTAACACCATTGTACATACTCTCATTATAAACTTTACATACCTAATCCCTTTCTGAATACCTCACTTCTGTAATTTCTGTAATTATATAGATTACTCAGATTAGCTATGCACAAAATATAATGGATTTTCCTTCTTAATGCTTTTTTCTCCATTCAGTTTAACATCCATTACTAACACTGCACATTTACTTCTTCTGATACATGAGCTTTTGGAGAGGGATATTTCGGATACCTTCCTCTGAGGAAAAAAACAGACATCCTGTCAAAGCTTTCCATATAATGACAAGGGCACTTCCAAATAGGCTTACTATTTAACAAGGAAGATCTCAGAACTCTAAATACCTGTGGAAAGGACTTAAATTAAGTAAAATATACTTTAAGTGTGCAAAGAGATAAAATATATAGGCCAAGGGACCAAAATAAATGCAAGGGAGAGATTTCAGAAAGCAACAAAAGATGCGAGCACACTTAAATTGTATTGTCATGCTAATTCCTGTGTATTTTTGTTGAAGAAAATGCAATGAAATTTGTAGTTCAGGGGGTTTTTTAGATACCTCTAAAATATAGATTTCATATACCTTAAGCTGAAAAATAAAAATGGAATATCACGAAGTGAGGCTACAAGATCAATAGTTATCATATCTTGTGTTTGTATTGGAGGTTGAAAACCATGACCTACAATTGGTATTCATGTAATCAAACAATGAACAATACTTCCACCATATAACATAACCGGAAATATGCAAGTGTCCTCATGGGTTTTAATTTGGAAACATATTTGTTTTGTTTTGGCAGAATGCATTAGGAATTTCTCATTTTCTCTAGGGCAGTTTGGCCTAAATCCAAAGGATTTTTAGATGCACTGTTACCATGGAAAAGCTTTATTTATATTTTAATTTCCAGCTCCTCTATGGAGAATGCTACTGGACATTTTATTTCATTCGTTCCACTTTCACTGGAAAAGTGCACATTGCCTGTTTTTCTCTCTATGACTGGAAGACAAAAAGGGCATTATTTAGTGATTTACCTATTTTGTTTAAAGGTTTGTTGAATAATCGTCAATTAATGTGTCAGTAAATATTTTCTGTTCCTACACATTTGTGGGTTTCTACTCATGTACATGTGACCGGGTCCACAGGTCTCATGGCACTGCACTCTCATTGAAACAGTAAGAGCAGAAAGAATGCTGGTTTCAGTTCAGGAATTATTCATTAACATCCCATGATTACTTTGTTAAGACAGACTTGTTTCTCTTTTGTTTCTAATTTTCACAACAGTACTTATTTGAAGGGGTCGGAAATACCAGTGAAACAAATTAGCAAGCTGCATTTGCAGGAATGAATACTTTTGGTGCCATGTTTGCCCATTCTGAGTACTGCAAAAAATCAGTGGATCAAGTTACTCGAAACATTTTTAATGGAATAACTCTTTCACTTTGTTCACTGGAGGAAAGGAAGAGAAAATGTTAAATTTACGCTGGAATGGAACAAGTTTGTCATTTTCATTCTTTTTTCAAGATGAAGGATGAAAAGGGTCACTCATTTCACATTGCCATCTCTTGAACTCCTCAGAAATAAAAACAAATGTGGCTGCAGTCCAAGAAGCATAAGCGGTCATCCAAGAAACTGACAGTCTCTTTTGGGAATGAAAAATGATTGTCAGCATGAGAGACAGTGGGTGAAGAGATAAATCCCTTGCTGTTCTTAGTTTGCCTGTCATTATTTACTTCTAAGGTCTGACTAGTTTGGGGAGATGTCAAGGGAGCAGCTGTCAGACTGAAGGCAACAGGATTGGGAAAACAACCTAAATTCCTATCTGAATCATGAGTGATAATAACCTGTACCATGCAATCAGATAAGTATTACAAAGAGACAAAGCAAAAAAGAAGTAGTTGTGCTCTCTCAGTTAAAATATTAGCAATAGTATAAACTAATAGTCTAATTTATAGTTTGTCAGAAATGTTCTGCCAAAATGAAGCTTCACTGGAAAATAGTGATTTGTTGAACCTCAGGTATCTTAAACTATATAAGAAACTATAAGAAAAACTTATTTGTATTCCTACTGTTAGGTGCCAAAGAGGAGAGAAGCTGGAGAATTACTTGAAACATGCATATGAAGTCTTCGTGCTTCCCTACAATTCTTCATCTCAAAGTATCTAATAAATAAAGGATCAGTAATTATAATAATTTTTAAAGCTGAAGAAAATGAGGAACAATAAGGATAATAAACATCACAAAACCACTAATGAAATCCATCAGTGAGTCAAGAATGTATTATGCTTTTCTACTTCACAGTCTTAGAGTGGATCACGCCTCTTATTCAGAAATTGCTTGTGCCTAAGCTGATCAGTTAACCATGTACCTCCTCCTTTACAGTGGAGCTGAATTTAGTCTATCAACTTACTTGATTTCTGCCATCTAAAGCTGATCAAATGCTCTCGCACGTTTTTTTGGCTCAGACCTCTGTTATCTGGGATTTTAAACTGATGGCTAATTCAAATAATGCACATACCGAGAATTTTGTACTTCTAAGATAAATCTGGCACATCAGAAATTTGTTATTTGTATATACACAAAATATATGCAGGCTTTTTAAAAGATAAAATCTCTGAAGCCATGATATAAGTGCCGAACATTGTCTTGGTTTGCAGTATAATAATCTTGAAGGGTTTGTATTTGACAACTTTTTGCACCACTAAAGAAATTTATGTAAAGAAGAATTATTCATTTTCAAACATCACCGTTTCTTTTTTCAGTACATTAGCAAAACATGAACATTTCAAAGATGAAATGAAAAAGACTTCTGAAATTAACTGTCAATATCTCATAGCTTTACATAAAAAGATAAATGTGGAAACAAAAAAGAAATTATAAAAATGTACTTAATTATTTACTTGTTCCTGTGTCTTACCACCTACCAGTTCTAATCACTACTTTTTGCTGCATCTACCCCTCTCTCTCTAGAAAGGAGTATACGTCCTTTTCTCATTTTCGTGTCTTAAAACATTTTATGCAGACTACATTACCAGACTGTCAGACAATTTTTCACCTTTATAAATGCTTGATGTAAAGGTGGTGTAGCTTTGTTGATAAGCTGCAAAGGTCACTGAGTACATGCAAAGACAATAGGCTGATTATTCACATAATTTGTTAACAAATTGCTGTCACACATAGTAAGTATAGCTTGTTATTATCAGAACCATTCTGAGCTTTCCAGGATTCATTGCAACAAGCCTGAAACCACCTTTTTTTTTTTTTTTTTTTTTTTTTCTGGGGGGGGGGGGGGTCCTGCAGGAATTATTTCTGAAAGCACAAAAATATAAATGTTGCACTCCTGCCCTGAACATTCAACCACCTTCCCTCAATTCTTAACAATATGCAGCCTATAAGATACACTGAAGCAATTTGTTTCTGTTTAATGAGGGGTGGGGGCTGGGGGGTGTGTGTGGTATATGTAAATATAGAAGAGTTTATCCTATCAGTAGAAAAGCAGTAGTGTTTTCACTTACTTTCAAGAGCAGCTTGTGGTGTAATTTCAAAGGTTCTCTTACAATTGACCTGCAACAGATTAACTCTTGCTTACAAGTACCAAACAAGAAAAAGAAATATGTAATATTTAATATGTAATATTTAATATTTGGGCACTTTGTCAATGATACAACTAATAAACAGCAACTATCAATACTGTTATAACTATTAAATACTTTTTGATCAGATTAGTGTTGGTAGCCTAATCAATGTTAACATAAGGAATGCATCAGGCAAATGCATCAGGGTAAATCACATGGACTGTATCAGAAAGTCCCAAAATGACAAATGATCTCAGAAAATCTAGCTGAATCTTCCCAGGGATTACAATTTATTAGAAAATGTCCTGAATCTTAGGCTATTTTTGCTGATATTATACTTTCTCTGTGTTTCAGGGCTCCAGTTTAAAAAGCAATCATGCCTAGTACTGTAAGTTTTCAGAAAGACAATATAAAAACAAGTGGAAAAGTATTTTAAAATATTACACGTATTTCCTTGAGAAAACCTTGGAGTGCAAAGCTTTGCACATACACAGTTTGCCATGAAGTCTGGGAAAAATCTTTTCCCCCAAAATCTGGAAACCACTCAAAAACCAGACAATGCTAAAACTGTTCTCCTTGGAATTTTTTTTTCTTATTTTCGTAATGAAACTACTAGCTTTTACTTTTCTAGTTATCAGATTATGTTCTCTACTTCTCTGTGATCTTTCAGTGAAACTTTTAGTGCTATTGCCCCTTTTCTTTTTATTCTCTTTAACCTAAAGTAATATCAACAAAGTTTGCTGGGATGGTTGTGTTCACCAAAAATAGTAGTTCTGATTTGCTTAGAAGCTACACACAAGGCAGCACAGAAGAAAATTCCTCAGGAGGGACAAATTGAGTTTTATATTTTTTTCCCTACGGTAGCAAACAAACCTTGCATCTCTCCTGTGAAAGTCAGGCTCCCATTCAATAGCCTCTGTCTGAAAAACAAAAGTTCTCCTAAGAGGACAGCTCTGGAACCCAGCAAGCCTTACCAGGAAAGAAACACTACTGTCAGCTCTTCCTTTATTTTTTCATTTCAGAAATAATGTTATCCCTCTTGGTAAAAACAAAAAGAAAAGAAAAAAACTGTAAAGCACATGTCATACACTATTCCTTCAGAGCCAGATACAATGTTCTACAAAAAGTCTTTCTTAGTATTTCTTTTGTTGCTGTATTCTTCCAGCTTTCATTTGGAGTTTTATTTCCTCTAAGATTTATTTCTGTAAGCTTATTGTTTTGGTCTAGGTCCTCTGCACATATCCAGATCCAAAAATTCAAGAGATGGGACAATCTAATCAATTAGTACATATAATGATCCTACTATTCCTGTAGCATTTTATGGATGAATTAGTGTGCCAGTTTGTCAATATATAGACAGATACCAATTCTTTCCTTTAAACACATTCAATTGTTTCTACCATCCTGTTTATCAGACTTCTTTGAAACTTCTGTACCTATGACAGTTAAAGTTGTCCTCTACGCTCAGCCTCTTACAGTTTCAAACTACAATTTTAGACACTCATTCATTAACTTTTACTTTCTGCATATACTGCTGCGTGTTTGGTTTTTTTTTTTCCCCTAATCTAGGAAAGAACCTCCATGTCTCACAGTCCATAAAGTTACCTTGATGCAGTATATTTAAACAGATATGAAGGCTCTCTTTAACAAAGGGTTTTCACTACGTGTTCATGTTAAGAAAAATTACACATATGACTGATGATGCATCTCTCTTCCTATGCTGTATACAAGCAAATGCTTGAGGCAGTTAATACAGCTACTCTTGGCAGAAGAACTCAAGACGTTGGTGGGATAGTATCTTCGATGCAAACTCAGAGGTTCCCAGGTGGCCTTAAACCACCACCTGACTCTCTAACAGAGTTGCCTACTGTAAGCTGAACAAGCCACATTTAACCTCAATAAATGCTGGATATTATGGGGAAACACATATAGTCTATCGCATGTTCAAAAAGAATACATGAATATTTTTAAAGGTGTTTTGGTTTTTTTATTCTATGTGAAGGAATCACCCTCTGTGCTTCAGCAGTGGTCATAGGCATGTGAAAGCATGCACAGAACCAACCATAGCAAAAGATAAATCCTATAATGCCATCGTGGCAAGAAGCATAAACTCTTCTTTGGATAATATCAAGCAAACTGCTAGCATTTGATAAATAATTACCATAGGGAAGTATTATACAAACCAGGAATATCGACAAAATGTCAGTAAAGATAAAGAGTAACACTCTGTAAGCATGTCTTCTTTGTTCTGTAAATCTTAAATATTTTTCAGGAATGTGTTTTTTCTAAAGCAAGTAAAAATATCACAGTTCTAAACATCAATTACTCTGTTCAAACAGAGCACAAGATTACAAGGCCTTTTCAGTAGTGAAATCACAACATATACTATGAATGAGAAGTAAAGGAGGTGAAGATAAACAATTTCATTCTGGCTGTGTTGTGTAATACATCTCCATCATCACTGTATCGACCAGAATTTTATCTTTCTGAGTGGTCAACTGCCACTTAATGTTGCTGGATAGACTTTTTCTGTCCATTTTATATGTTTATGTGCCTTCTGGCTATATGTATTAGAAAGAGAGACTTCTGTACTTTGTTGGCCATTCAGATATCTGTTTACAAAAATGAAATTGTATTGAAAAAGTCATGTTCAGAATACCATGAGAGAATTTCTGTGAGATGGAGGAGGAGTTAATGACATAGAAATTGAGTCAGTATAGTACCAAAGCTATTTTGTATTGCTTCTTAAAGTGCTTTAGGACTTACAAGGACGATAAAATCAGGAAAATAGAAGGCATAATGCAAGGATTAAAAAAAAAAAAAAAAAATCACTCTGGTTCACCCAGAATGACATCTTTCTATATCTGTTCTCCTTTTTGCTGCTGATTCATAACATGCATTGAGGAGTAACAAATAAACATTTACTCTGGCTTGGCAGAAAGGGCATAGAGAGTGCAGGAAGTCAGGGCTTGCTGCTCATATTTCTGATCCCTTTTCAACTTCTCCGGCTGAATGCTTCTACGGAACTTTGAAAAGTGGCTCCAAATGGTTCTAATACAGTGACTGGGAAACAAAATGCTTTTCTTTATATTTTCTATTTTTTGTCTAGGGAATAGAAATTAAGTAGTATTCACTATTTTTACACAACTGTTTTTACCAATTGTTTTACTAGGATATTACCATTAAAAGATATGTACAGTAATTGGATCATGAAACACGGGCATTCATCCAAGTTAACATTTAGTGTCTGAAATAATAGAAAAAAAAAACATCTAAGTGCTTTCTAATGGAGATGCAGAGACTATGAAGCTTGTCTAAAATCCAGTTTTTGGTAAGTGATATTTTCTGTCTTCTAGGACTCTCAAACAGGACTGTCCCCTTAGCAGGAATCACAGGATCCTCAAAAAGATTTCTTCAACACCCATTTTTCTGAGGTTGAAATTTTTTACCTTTTCTTTTTTTCCAAATCAAATGATCCAAACCTCAAAGAAACATAGTAATTTTTATGAGACCTTTTTTAAGATCTAAAATGGAACTGAAGCTGAGAAAAAAAACGAGATATGAGTCTAAGAATATCTAATACCTATTCGCTAGGATTACACCTGCATTCAGGTGTCCAGCACCCACAATTCAGATCAGGGCAGTGGAACAGACTATTCTGTATCTCTAGCAGTGTTATAATTATGATTTTGGTCAACCCTGTTTTATTGCTTTTACTTCATTCAGCCCTATGTGCATAAAAGGGTGCCCCTACTGACTGTCTCCTATGATGTAAAAATGCCTTCTGCCCCTGCGTTAGTATTTGCTCACTCGAAGCTTGCAGGCTGATTGAAATGGGCTGCTGCAGATGCATACACAAAGTGCTACTGAGGTTTTCTACTCCCGGCTCAGCCAAGGAGGCTTCCAAGGATTACACCTTTAGTGCCTTGAGACAGCTTGTGGCAGCTCTCTAATTCTCTTGTCAAGACCATTTTGGTCGTTTTTCAGAGAACGGAAGTGATCCATTGTCAGGTTCCTGGTGTGCAACAGGAGGGATGGCTAAATCTACACTGCTGCTCTGATTCATCCCAGATGTCTTCAGGGTGACAATAGCTGTATTCTTCACATTGCATGATAGCAGTCACAACTTACTCTAGTCACAGGTCCCACCATGACTTCAGAGCCACAGCACACGAAGTAGATACCAGTGAGGAGTTTTATGTGATCAAGTTTATGTAGGACTGGCAACAGAATTGGGGTGACTGTTTAATAAAAAGCCTGCTTATTAAAACAATGTATAGCACTTAATTATTTTGTGCTGAACTGAACATTTCATGAAATTTCAGGTATTTCCTACTTTAATGCACATTTGCCTTTCTCTGTATATTTACACTGCATATTTATGGAGACATATGCAAGAAGATAAGCTAGAGAAATATATGTTTTATTTATCGCTTTATTCATTAGACAACTGTCATTTACCATGTATTTTTAACTACATCACCTAATAACGAACCTTCTTCACCACAATTTATTTTAATGTTCCAAATGAAGTTTTTAGCACCTGCTATTTCTCATAATATGCATTTTTACTAGCTCTTACTTTCCTCTCAAATAATCCTCATTACAATGGGAGTCATTGTAAGGAAAGCATATGGCTTTTTCAGGTAGAAAAGTATGTGGTCATGCCCATAAGGTGACTAAAAGTATCATTTTCAGAAGATACAAGACATGTTGCCTTAAAAAATAAGAACATATATATACATATATCTGGACACAGACCACCACTACTATAAATAAATGAAAAGAGACAGATAGATACTTTTGATTGCGGACAGTATCTATCCAGAGGGACACAAAAGCACAAAACAGAATTGAGTGGAGAACATGAATGAGTGAGTATATGTGTGATGGTGAGGATATTGGTAAATCAATATTTCAGTACTCTGAATAGATTTGAAATTCAGTTTAGTGAAGAAAGAAATAATCTTAGTTTTATTTTAGCCAAACAGTATTATCCACACTTAATTACTCTTTCCTTACATTTTAAATATTTCCATTTACAGAACTGACAGTTCTCTAACAAAACTGGCAATGAGTACAAGAACTGAAGTGATACATCTCCTCTATGACATCGATATTTAGATTATGTAGACAGATATATAGATAAATCACAGCCCAACATTTTATCTTTGAGGGAAGCAGATCTGCTAGAAAAATAACCACGCACAGCAAATGTCAAACTATACTATCATATGAAGCTCATATATTTATCATAATGCTTATGAGAAAAAACAGTAGGAATAGTTACTATGGTCACAACATAAATGGAGAAAGTAGGTTGGAAATTATTCTCAGGCATTATGCAATTTCCTAGAGAAGAAAACCATGGTTGAAAATCCTGGTATCCATTCCTCACACCATAGATACAACTTCACCATACCAATTCTGCCCTGACTAACCACAAATGCAGGATATACCTTATAAGAATCACAAGAGCATCTGGCTTCTGTTTTAATAAAGCAGTTTGGAACATTTACCAAGCAGAAGAATTGTAACAGGTTGAATCTTCAACAATCACAAGGACTGGCAGGATGCCAGTAAAACAGCAGCAACAACAACAAAGCACCAAGACAACAGCTGTTTTGATATCAATACCTCAAAACTGGGCAATTTCAAACACCACTTTTTGGTAGTGGTGAAAAGCACAACTCTCTCATGCCTCTTTGTTGTACAACATTCAAAGTGTTGTAATACTTTCTATCAAAGCTTTCCTTCAAAACAAGATCATTTCATCATGGACATGGTCCTGGCATACACCTCACCCCAAAACCAAACTGCAACCCTTCGGGGCAGCACGCCGTGCCTGGACGCACAGCCGCTACCCGTGCCGAGGGCCAAGCCACCAGCTGCGCGGCAGCAGCCCCGCACCTCTGCCTCAGCCGCTCTGAAAACGAGGGAGCGGCTCCAAGTTCTCTAGCACAGCAGTCTGAGCCTGCAACCAAGCAAACCTCCCTGGTTAACAGAAAAAGAGCCCGTAACAAGTAGATACAAACCCATGGTATTTTCTTAGTTTTCAGTCACCCGTGAGACCTTTTAATTCTTTGGTCCAGGAGATCACAAGACCATGTGACAAAAAGAGTCCACAGCTAAGTATTCCTTCAAGCTTCTCTGCAAAACCAAGGACACTCCAGTTGGGGCAAATTCAAACCTGGAATTATTGTTCTGGTATTTTAAAGGGCAGTCATGGAGAGTAAAAGTGGATCACATGTTTTTATTTTTCATCGTCAGAAGGTGGTTATAAGATGTATAAAAATATATCAAAGGACATTATGAAAAAAGCATGGCATTTGCCAACATTTAGGGTATAACTTAAGAAGCTTCAGCTAATTAATCAGTATCTACAATCTCATACTTACCAGAAAAAAACATTTTAAATTTACACCTGGTGATGCACAGGGTACATTCTTATTTGCTCCAAAGAGACCTTCAAATTCACGACAAAACAACTTTTGTAGTAACTTCACTGTCAGACAGGTCTGCAGTCTGATAACGGAAAGCATACAAACGAGTCAATAGACTACCTTCATTTTTGTGAATAGGGTTGTATTTAACTTACGATACATGGTATACATAATACACAGTGTATTAGGTTGCTGAGGATGACAGCATCTAAGAAATGTAAATATTTTTAATAGTATTAAAGTTAATGTAATTTAAACATGCAAGTAAATATTGCTGCATCTTACTCTCTGTTTAATATACATGTATGTTTATGATAACCAGACTGAACTGAATGTGGTCTTGCTATAATTTAATCAAAGACTTCTTTTTATTCTTTCACTTCCTGCCCTGGATGTGTGGAAGGGGCTCAGATATCTAATAATATTAGCTATATTTTGTTGGGAACAACATTAGTGCTTGGAACATTTCAAATCAATTTTTTATAAGCCCAGTACATCAACAGACACATCCAGGTCCTCTTGTAATCTGGCAAGCATGGCTTTTTTTGTCAGGAAGCTACAGATGTACCCCTGACTAATTTAACAGAATCATACAGAGAACATGCTTAAAATATCACATTTTTCCATCGCCTGAATACTTTTCCTATACCTCTACTCATAACTAGATTAGATCACAGTGAGGGTAGAAGACCAGCAAAGTCTTTTGGCCATTAGTTTTGCTGTATTACGTTTAAGATCCACTTTAAATGGTGGATGAGGAAAAAAAAATAAAATTTTGCAAATTCCCTCAGCAGGCTGCTGAAAAAATACATATATTTTAAATGACCTACATAAAAGCCTGAGAAAATGGAGTATATTTTATTTCTAAAACAGCAATACGAGTAGAATACCTCCAAAAGCTTTAAATTTTGCCACTGATAATTGTGTGCTCCTGGACCAGAATTCGCTTGCAAACACAGCCCATGACAATTCGTGGACCAAGAGGCAAAGTATCTGGAAGATCTTTGGTGTCACTCTGCAACAAAGTGAAAGATTGGGGGGGGGCGGGGGTGGGGCGGGGGGGAAACAACCACAGAAAAACTCCTTGATTGAAGCAACACAGAGATAATGTCACACAGCATTACAGGCACTTAACTGACAGCACACATTTGAAAAGACAAGACTGGTTCAACTTTAAACTAGCTCTGCATAACTAGTAGTGGCACTCTCTGGGAATAATTATCATGCTGTAATAAAATGTGATGATTTTTTTCACAGTTTATACCTTGAAGCACAAAAGAAAAAGCATCTTTCAACATCCATTCACATACTGTACACAAGATGCCGCAATAAATTACATCATGGGCAAAACTTGGAGAGCTAAGTGTTCTGGTAGATCACAAGGTAGAAGGGGTTTCTCATACTAACTTAAGTGTTATCCCTCTGTCAGGCAAAATTTGCTTTCTGTAAAGGATGCGATTTCTTGTTTAAATTTAAATATCTAAAGTATGTTGCTTAAGTCTGAAACAGTCACTGTATACTCTCCTTAACATTAATGGGGAAAAAAATTACCCACTTCTATGGGACTCTTCATCATACCTGTCTTAAAAACTCAGGTAGGAAACACCTTCTAGAGAAGTCAGCTTCTGTCCTCTCAACAGAAGGATACTACATAGTTAAATCTTAGACAGTTTCAGATATCTAAATTAACTAGGCTGAATCTAACCCTAAATGCCTTGGAAATTATTATTAGTCCTATTGATTCTTTCACATCATAATAATTAATCTGCAATGGATGTCTCAAGGGTCTAACTGGTTAAGTCTCGTGCAATGAATCAGGGAAGAGATGAAGGTTTCTTCAATGGGACATTTGCAGCTGACTACATAAATCTCATGTTCTCTTCAGTGAGCCCTGACCAAGCTCAGACACAAACTACTGCAACGACTACAAAAGAAAGTGAAGATGTTCATTTGGTACCCTCCTTGGTAATGCATGAGAATAAGCCAATTGGAGAGAAACATTTGTAGTCTGGGCAAAGGAAAAAGAAATTAAAAGTGTTTTTCATAACACACTATAAACGTGGGAAGAAGCCAGGCTGTCTTTTCATTAAATATAAGTTTTTGTTTGAAATAATAAAATACATGAATAAACTTTTATCAGAAAAGACTGCAGGGTCAGCTGACAGCAAAGACCTTGCAGCTCCTGGTGTGGTCTCCTCTGCTGAGGAGCCCACGGTGAGTATTTACAGTAGTGAGACAAAACCAAGCTATTAATAATGATGACCAGGCGGAAAAGCTCCCTTTCTTCAGACAGTTTCCTTTAGGAAAGTTCTTGAAAAAGAAATTGTAGCTCTTCTTGAAAAATGAATGTTTTGTCTCTCAATACTGCACAGAGATCATCACCATGTAAATGATTTCAATCTGTATAATTTCTTTTGTGATGAAAATCAAGAATGTCTCCCTGATTAATTTGGATGAGAAAAAAAAAACAAATCGGAGGCCCCTCTTCAATCTTAAAATATGATACTGTTCTTTTTGACATTTTTATGAACTTCCTAGAATCCACTGACAGCAATACATTTGGCCAGTATTCTATGAACTTTTTTATTTCATTCTTGAGTGACATTTTTGTGGTTGTAGATTTTGCTGGAGAATTTATTAGAATTTAATATTATACAGATACAGTTGATAAAAGCATTAATCAAAGTAGGCCCCACAGAAGCTGTGAACAATAGATGAAGTGTCTACACAAAAATATGATGCACTATAAACAATATCACCATAACCAAAAAAAATCTCCAAAGTAACAGAAAGAAAAGGACATAAAGCAGATATTTATTGAATGTAAGGTGACTTAATGGTTTGTGATAGGGATGGAACATACATGTCCAAGAAAGGATGCAAGTGTAGTCTGATAAGTTTTGATCATTGCATAAAAAGGGCTTTCAGAAACCATGCATGCTTTGTGTCGTCTTGGGAAGCCTGCATAACATTGTGCTAATGCTTTGCCTACATGCATCATGCACTACCATCTTGTGTGTTACATCATGAGCATGTTACAGTCATACCTTGTAGACACTAAATATGGAGGGGCCATTGCCACTGAACCCAGCCTGCACTCCTTTATGAAACAAGAACAGTGCTGAAGTTTCCAGACTACAAAGTAATGGTCCTCTGACTATAATTCAACAAACCAAACAAATACAAAAGCAATAGGGTTGTTTTCTCTTTCCTCCCCTCTGAAAGGGTAAAATTTAAAGGGGATATTAGATAGCTAAAAATTGTCACAGCCAGACCAAAAGCAGCAGAACAAACTAAGAAATGCTACTAAATTAGCAGTAATTTCTCAACATCGTTGACAACAAAGCTGAAGTCTTTTGTTCTTTAAGTTTTCCTTAGAGACCAAAAAGATAATCACAGTAGCAACCAAAAGCCCTCATATAATCAGTGTCTTTCTGTGTATCACAAAAAGCGGCTACTAGAAAGAAGCTTCATGAAGATGTTCAGTTGAGACTCTAATAGTACTAACCTGCTGTGCAGAATGCACACAAAAGTGTTTGCCTGGGTACACACACTACAAATTCCTCAACTTCAGACAGTAATTGAAACTGATGAAACATCAAAGATTTAAAATAATTTAAGACAACACACCACCCCTTTTACCCCAAAGGGAAAAGTTAACCTTAGTACTTCAACCTGACATATTAATAATCAGTCCTTCTAATTTAAAATCTTTATTAGGTCTTCAAATTCAATGTTCTTTCTGTACCTCCCATAAATCCCTCACAAATTTCCTTAAACAAAAAGAATAATTTCATTCTTAAAAATAAACTTGGACCAAAAATAAAAGTACAACATTGTGCACACTTACAAGTATGCATTGATACATTAGCAGCAAGGAAACTTATTATTATTGTTGCTGTTGTTGTTGTTGTTGTTGTTGTTATTATTATTATTATTATTATTATTATTACAAAATCTGCCTGAAATTGCAAGGATTCAAAAGCATTTTTATTTCAAATCAGTTTTTAAAGAGTATGATTTGTCTAACATGTTATTATGATCTCTTCAGATGAAAGGAGAAAAATGGATTAATAACAAAGAGCATACTGATTGAAATCTAATTTCTATTATCACAGCTAAATGATATTTTTGCATGCAAGCTGAAGCTGTGTATTTTGTGATACAGTCCCCTACATATTGTCACTCATTCCTCTGCTCTTAGAGCCATTTTCTGCTGAATTGAAAATAACAGTGCCTCAAGTAACTATCCAGTATAAAATGCTTCCAGTCAACAGCCAATTCTCTAACAAGAGAAAGAAATAAATTAATCATTCCTGAACAGTGTTTTCAGCTGAAGAATACTATCCACATAAAAATCCTTTAAAATATATATACCTGGATTATTATGAGCACCGCTCAAACGATTATTTTTTTTTTCCCCAAAATTGCACAGCAATAAAACTCCTCACACAGAATTTCTATTCCATGAAATAATGACATTTTGTAAAAACACTGAATTCTCTGAATCAGGAAGAACTCTAGCAAATGAAAGACATTAAAGACAGTAAGGAAACAAAAGAAAAGTATCAGGAGCTGCCCAGGTTTGCAGATCCTCAATGCAGTGTCAGTACTCTAAAATCCCCTATGCTGATCTAGAGGGTAGGGGTTAATTAACCCCCAGAAGCGAAGCTCCCCACGTGGGACCAGCCTTCTCAAAGCACTGAGAGCTCCAGCTCCAACCTCATCTCCCAGGCCTTTGGGGTGCCTGTCGCAGAGCTACTCCAGGGCACCCCAGTCCCTCTTAGGCCTGGTTTTCCTAGGCTGCCAAACACTCACATTAAGCTGCAGGGAACTGGTAACAGGGAACCATCAGTTTGAACAGGGACTACTAGGGCTTGGCATCTCTTCATACCAGAAGAGTCTAGCATGAAAAAAGCACAGCTAAGAGCACAGCCCAATTTCTGACTTTGTGGCAGACAGCTTTCGTTATAGAACTGCGTTTAATTGGCTTCTCACATACTGCAAGAGCACTGGTATTAGTAAAAGTTATCAGGTGGGCTGTTGTGATGAAAGACTGAGGACACATATTTTAGTTTCTGCCAATTTCCATTTTTGAAGTGAAAAAATTTTCTTGAAAAATGTAGATCAGTTCTCATCAGTAGCAGCATCACCCTGTTGCTGCCAGAATACCTTTGATTGCTGAGCGTGCCGAAAATCAAACGCCCGCTGCACACGTGTTTAGTTATCTTGTTAAGTGCTATACTGAGGCGCATATAACTGCACTAGGACTGTGCATAGTGCATCTTTTGCTACCCTTTTAAGGAAACAGGGACTAGGAGTCACTGCCTTCCAGAAAGCAGGGAGAACAACTGGGCATCATTAAATTACAAGGGCTATAACAGCAGGAAATGTAAATGATGAGATGTCATACATGGAAAACTGAAACTTCGGGATCAGCTACAGCCAATAGCTACACAGTCATGTTAGGCCAACTACAATCTAACTTTTAGTCCGGACAATAAGATGGTACTAATCCGTTTAATTTTTATTTCAAATTGCTATTTTCTACCACAAAATCTAATGAGCACATTAAGTAAAATAATTCAAGCTCATAAAGCAGTGACAAAGAATCTATTTTCTTTCCCTAACCATGAAAAATTTTATCTTAAATCATGTGATCATGACACTGAAAGTATTTATGAGCAATAACAAAAAAATACATAGACATTGGTAATGGATGCCTGGTGATTTTATTGTCCCCCAGTCCAACTCTGCACGAAGGTACAAACGCCTCTGTCAACTTCCTAGCTAAAACAAGAATTTTGACACCACATCTCCAATTTTTTGACCAGCAGACCACTTTTGCATCTTCTTGTTGTCAGTCTTTCAGCAGAGAACACAGACACGCTGCATTTCCCATTGCATAGCTTTTACATTCCAGTTTGGGAACCCCCAACTCTACAGTTGAACAGATTCAAACCATTCTTTCCTTCAATTGAGAAGTTATTTGCAAAAAAGACCATCTTTCATTACATAATTTATTATTTAGAGTTGTTAGGAAAGTTCACATGAACAAAGACAAGCTGACTGGCTGTGTGGCAAACCTCACATTTAGGCTCTCGCTAGTCACTATATATGACACATCACCTCAGTCAGCTGATATCATTTCTACTCTTGGCCTGGAGCTTTTCTAAAAACAGTGACAGGAATCATGCAGAATAATAGGATGCTCAAAATCCTCCTTCTGTGTGAGTGCATGACTATTTGAATGACAGATATTTAATCCCCAAATAATGGAGCCAATAAAATCGTCCCCATAAATGTTTGTGCATAGAAAAGCCTGAAACAACATCATGAACAAAGTTGAATCAATTAGCTTGTCAAAAGTCAAATGAATACTCAGAGATCTAACATCAGTCTCAGGAACTGGGCTTTTATCAGGCAAGAAATGCTTATGGAAATTAAATCAAACATAAACAGAAGAAAATAAAAGATTGTCATCCCACTAGCAATACAGAAACAATGTAGTGACTGAACAGCAACAATGCTCAGTACAGATTGCTGTGGGAAAGAATGAATGGCCTTTTCGCCTTTCCTTGTGTACTAGTGCATTAAGTCTGAGAAGGTCATTAATATTACTTCGTGTCTCCTTGAAACTGAAGATTCTAATCAGAGTTTACATTTCTGTTAGCCATTGTGTAGTCTTGTTTTTGCAGTTCCTAATATAAAAGGTCACAGTACTGCTGTTTTGGGGGAGACTAACAAATAAAGAAGTTTACCTAGTGTCAGGTCATTTTGCTGACCAGGTAGGCCCTATATAAATTTTTTTTAGAGTTTTGTTTATCAATTACTATTAATCTTGACTTGTGTTCCTATGAACTTTCCTGAATAAAGGTTAAGAACGTGTAGCAGAGTCTGATGGAGATTAATGTGCAGAGTAAAACAAGGGGACAAAAATACCTTCAGAAAGGTATGACCTCAGACACAATCTGTCCTAGTACCTTATATGCAGCTGTAATAAAAATAAATTAAGAAACATCTCTAACCAATGGTTTCTTTGTTAAAATCAAATCATAATCACTAGCTAAACTGAACATGTAATCAGTGTTACAGTAAATGTATTACATTTAT
Source organism: Grus americana (assembly GCF_028858705.1). Taxonomy (NCBI): domain Eukaryota; kingdom Metazoa; phylum Chordata; class Aves; order Gruiformes; family Gruidae; genus Grus; species Grus americana. The sequence goes on from NC_072856.1 coordinate 24,264,274, forward strand.
ATGTTGTTCAGAACACCTGGTACAACATCAGCCTGTTTGCTTTCTGCATCAATAAATAATCATGATTTCTCACAATAGAGACATTCATTTCTGGAAACACACACACAAAAAAAAAAAAAAAAAGCCCAAACAAAACAAAGCATGAAGTTAAATGATTGGCAGTTTTTTCAGTAGTTGAGCTGTGGTAATATATGAAAATATAAAATCTCAGCTGGGAAATTTACAGGAACATGCTAAAATTTCATTAAAAAACCTGCATAATTAAATCTTTATGAGTGAGAACATGCTATTAACATTTTATGAGAGTCAAAACTATATTTCATATATAGGTGAAAAGTTACTTGAGCTGCAGGGAGTTTCTTTATTATTTCTGTTTTATTTTGTTCTGCCAGGAACAAAGTTTTGGCTTTTCAGGAAGCATGCATTCCCAGTTTCAACCAAAAAGACCTTTCACAAGTACTCTAAAAGAAAATGGAATCTCAGAAAACAAAACAAAAGAAAACAGAACCACCACGCTTTTTTGGTATGAAAAAAATATAACATTTTCCTTGAATATTAATGATAGAAGGATTTGAAGGAAATCTTGTAGATTATATCCCAGAGTACCTCCCTTTATCCCTTTTCAATATTTATTAATGAGAATACATGAAGAAAAGAAACAGGCTGAATAATAGACTCTTATAGTGAAATCAATTTAACAGCAGACTCCTAAGAATACGAAGAATCTCTATAGCTAGATATAGTACAATTTATGAGATACAGTTCATTCCTACTGCTGTGACAGAACCTTAAGAGAACTGAACATTTCCTCTAGTAGGAAATCAGACCAATTTTAAAAATATTTGCCTCTCGCACCTGTAAACAAATATCTTCTAGTTAGTCTGGTTAGTAAGTTTTATTTCTTGCTTATCCTAAAATATCAAAGCATGGTAAGATTTCCAGTCATTGTTATGGAATGTTCCTTACTGTCATCAGGGAATTTCAAACATTTTTGATAAGTGACCATATTTCTGCAGATTCCTGAATTATGAATTTAAACCTGGTGACAATACGTTTGGGTTTTTTACTCACTTTTTGTGACCCCCTGTGAACCAGTCCTCAGCCGTCCTACAGTTCAGGATGCTAAATACTGAGAAAAAATTACTTAGAAGATTTTAAACCTTTCAAAACTGAGAGAAAATACTACTGAGGGTGGGCTGCAGTGAGAGAATGTTATTGTCTAATAAGTCTGCTTGATATCTGAAGCCTCATCAAATATTTAGAAAGAAACAAGTGATGGCACACAGGTGCTCATGGAATGAGTGCAGGTAGCATGATACAGCTCTCCAGTTTTGTCAGTCCTTCATGGAACAGTGATTATGACACACTGCATTTATCTAGCCATAAAGAAATGCAGACTGGCTGTAAACCCACATGGCCAAGCTTAGCTTGGCTTACAATGTTAGAAATATAGATACAGAAATGCAACAGTACAACTTAACCAATTAGAAACATCTCAAAATAATCACCTTATTCTGGTAATTGTCAGGCACACATCAGTAATATGGACTTTGAACAATTCTCATCCTTCAAGAATTTTGGAGTTAAGCAGATGACAACAAATGTTAGAAGCTTAAAAAGGTACAAAATACAGAGTTACATCTACAGGGTATCCAAATTATTTGTCATTGATAGTTCAGTCCTGCCAGCTACCTGGAGAACCGTTTGCTCCTCTCAGAAGGTGCTTACTTAGTCAATTAAAAGGGGCTAAATGGTGCTCAATTCCTTAACAATTGTGCACCGAGGACTAGAAATCAGTGAGATGACAAAGCACAAATTCAGAAGCAAAGGCATATATTTGAAAAGCAAATTATATAGCCAATGTGCTGCAGTGGAACTCTTTAATATATTTTGTATGTGAAAAGCAAGTAAGGCTGGCCAGTCTGTGCTGGCAGGAAGCAATCAGAGTGCTTGCCTAAAAGGTGCAGTCTTGATAGAATTAATCTTCAAACCATGGGAATGAAGACTCTCCTTCCAGAGTCTGCCAAATCAAATTGCCTTTTCTTCACTACCTTAGTCCTATAGAAATATGCATTCCTTTAAATGGGTGGGAAAAAAGCCAGGTGGTGAGACAGTACGTAAAACTTCTTAGTACATGAGGGGGAAAAAAAAATAGAAATACTGTTTAATTCTTCTGTTTAAGAGATTCTCAGCACCCCTTGCCTGGTGTGATGACTTCCAGTTGTTCAAAAGTCATATATGGGTTCACAGGAAGTAGAGAAAAGCATCATATGAAACACAGTAAAATAATCTTTAAATTTCTAAACTAGATATCTGTAGCCTTTCCCTCACCAAACTATGTCTCATAAAAAAAAAAAAAAATTCCAAAGATTCATTCATATGCAGGTCACCTCCCCTGACTCTCATAGGCATGTCTCCACAGGATCAGGTAAAAGATAACTTATTCCTGTCTAAGAATGCAGCAGTTTGATGCAGCCTTTCAGCTTTGGATTACATAGTCAAGCTTTGTTTCACAGATGTGTATGTGGCCACATAGTACTACGACTGCCACCTAGGAGTACAGGTGTGCTTAGGGCCTGCAGATGACTACACAGAAATATCTGACTGCTGGTATCATCTACATATTGTGAATATACAGTATATGGAAGCATATACAGTACATGGAAGCAAAGATCACTAGACTAAAAATATTACAAATTTGAGAGAGAAAAAAAAAGAAATGAACCCAGGAAAATGCAAAAATGTGAAAAAAAAAAAAATCAATTTCCTGACATTTAAGAAGTCATCAGTAGGGAGCATCATAGAATACAGCTCTGGGAACAGGGAGAGTATAATGGGTTTAGGAAACAAATCTGCAGTAGAAAGATGAAGACCTTCAAAATACCTTGAGCTCATTCTCAAATAGTGACCAAACCCATCACTTCTAAACATAAAGAGCAGGAATTGATGGTCTTATGTAAAAATATTTTAAACTGTAATGAATATTATTGCAGGCTTGGTACTATGAGTTAAAGGTTTAACAGTGGCATTCATAATAGCAATAGTAGAAAAAGTAGTAAGAGAAGAGTGTAAATGAAGGTGATATAATTAAAAATTAAAACACGTTTAATCAGCATGAGACATTATTGCTGTCATTATTAAATTTTTGTGCTGATAGTGTACAAATATATTTTACACAAACATTAGTCAAGGCTGTTATAATTAGTCATGTCTACACCACAGAGGGTCTTCTGTTTGAAAACTGTAGCTAAGAGAATGATAACGATTATATATGGCAAGTTTAGAGACTTAGCAAAATATGTAAACTTTATCCAATATCCATACCCCCAGAGTAATGCCATTTACTTTATTAATATCCTGGAAATATAGATTTCAGGAGAATTCAACTAATCATCTAGCACACACACTAATTTTCTGAAATAGAATCAAGGATCTTCAGGCAGCCTTCTGCCCACTTGCCCTCTAGTTACTCTTAGAAATTATTAGCAAAAAGCATCCATGACATTATTTTTCCATTGTTCTGTTATTCTTAATATAATTTTCCCAATATCTTTAAGCAACAAATAAAACCAATCACTTCTTGTCTCACCTACAGTGAGTATGAAAACCACTGATCACAGACCTCAGTGTAAGAACCAACTCCACAATCCTTTGGTGATTTCACCTTCCATTTTTCCCTACTGTCACAACTTTCATATTTGTCAAAATTTCTGCAGTACCCAGATGTAAACAAAGTGCCCCCTCCACTGTTAAGTGGAGTGGAAACGTTACTATGTCATACATGCATTTCTGTTATGTTTGTTCCTCTTTATTATTTTTACTTGCCCCTTCAGCAGCAGTATAATATATCAACTGCACTTACTTTACAGTCCACTGTAAGCCCCAGCTAGGTGCCATGCTGACCCTTTTTGAGCCTTCTGCCCTGCAAGTTCTACAACATTAATAGTTCCTGGTTACTTAACTAGTTCCAGGATATCAGGATACAATAAATATAAAGCTTACATACATCTGTGTTAACGCATTTTCCATTATTCTTGCCTGTATTTGTTTTCTTTGTTATTAACTATTAAAAACAGGTTTATAATTCACTTTTTTGGTGAAGATTAATAAAGTCACTGAATACTTCATCTTCTTTTCAGACTTTGTTGTATGTTTGCTTACCCAAATAATATCATAAAGTATCTTTCATATTTTCTTACATCTAATACTTTTCCAAAGCCTTCCCTTACAAAGTCTTATAACTGTTTTGGTAGTTATAATTCACATTTTGCCCCAGCCTTTCCGATTTTATCCTTACATAGACATTGCTTCTATACGTAGCTGCAACTTCTTTATGCACTACCATGCAAAATAAATGAAGTTTTCCGGATGAGAGAAAGAGCAACTGAATTGACGCAAGGCCAAGCAATTAGCCCACAACAAAACTTGAAACGTCGTCTGGATTTACAGTGTTCAGTGCTAGTCAGTCCCTTTACATTAACTTAGAGAAGCATACAGTAATAGTATAGAGGGGACTAAATCAATGTTTATAACAAGCAAAATAGGAAGAAGATGTAACAACAGAGCACTGTCTGCTGAAAAAACCCACTGAATTGTGCCTAATTTCAGCAGAGCTGGGGACACAGAAGAGCCAATTAAGGACTCGGCTTCAGGTTCAATTTTCATCTTGAAAGTGGATTAGCATACCTGGATCTTATATAACATTTGTCTTACATTTAGACTTAATTCTTTACCTTAAAAATATTAGAATGCCAATACAGCAGAGTGGCATGGACAACTACTCAATCAAAATCCCTCTGGGAATTCAGAACACGGCAACCATCTAAGAGCCAACACAACAGCAGTAGAAAACAATTCAAGTTAGCATTGGCTTTATTCAAACAGAAATTTCAGAAGTTATACAGCTACGCAGAATTAACTGTCAGAGCTCAGGTTTTTGTCAATATTTCTACTGCTAAAAAGCCAGGCAACAGATAACGTAATTACTACAGGAAAGGTCAGCTTTAGTTTTATGTCTCATCCAGAAGAAAAGGTGACAGCTTCAAACTCTTTTTCTAAGATACTGGTTCAATACAGAGTCATTAGGGTAGAGTAGTGCTTACAATTCACAAGCTTATCACTTTACATGGTTGGTTTGTTTGGTTGGCTGGTTTACAACTGCAGTATAAGGAACAGTTAGTGAAGGCTGCTCATAGGAAGTGAATTTAGTAGCACTTTAAGCTTCCAGGTGTCTTATAGAGCTTGTGAGAAATTACTTAAATTATTGCAAAAAGTGCTGCAGCTGCAGGGACAGTCACGATGTTAGGTGGTGTTGCTTTGGGGTATAACAGTTGCACTATATATCACAATTAAATTACGAAGGCTTAGGAATTTTTTTCTTACACCAGCACTGGACAGACTTAGTCTTCTCTCGTACAACCTCCTCCTCTCTTTCCTTCTTAAAATAAATGCAGTGAACGATGCCAAGTACTGCCCAGGCAAGACATTATTTTTAGGTCAATCAACCTATTTTCAGAATTTATCAACATCATGAAAGACTGCAGAATGTTTTCAGAGCCCAGAATGGTGCTGCTGCCTCCCGGTAAGAGCTATTTCAAGCTGGCACACTGGCTGTTGAGGGAATACTGCAAATAATGTAGGCATTAGTTAATGTTTTCCCCATTTTAGCCAAATGCTTTACAATTCTCTTTTGAACATTATTCCTGTATTTCCCATATTTCAAAAGTGCAGGATTAAAGCTCTGGAGAGAAAAAGAGGGCACAAAAGAAAATTCTACTTCATTTCTGGCAGTCTGTGTGTTACTGGGGGGAAAAAAAATCACAGAAAAACAGGCCAGGTATTTGTGAATCCTGGTCACTCACAGAACTGGAGCTATTTTAAATCAATGGACTTTAAGGTGCCCTGACACGAAACACTAAAAATTTACAGGTTAATACATGCAAGATTCACTTCATTTTCCATATCTCCCTCATGAACTTTGCCATGTTACATAATCTTCCAATTTAGTGAGGGGGAAATAACAGTTTCTGGAGATTACTGATGGCAAATACATACATAGCTCAGAAAGAATAAGGTCAGAGCATAAGTTTAAACAGGCTTTACATGCTTTGAGGCCTGGAATTGCAGCTCTGCATGTAAAGAAACTAAAACCAGATTGGTTGCAATATTTCTACACTCTCAAAAGCAAGTAGAAAGGAGAGCCGCACTGTATCGGTTAAAACAGAATTGAGAAAACAATACACAAACGTTACATTTCAATTCTGAAACTGTCTCATAATTAAAGTATAAGACGTTACTTAATTTCTCTTTGTTGTGTTTATAAACATACAATACAATCATTGGCAATTTCTCAGAATTTTGTGAATGCTGCAAGGTGCTTCTTTTCCAGCAGGTTTTCAAACATGATTACCTCCTTAATATCAAAATATTTGCATGAAGTTACAAACAGCATTAAAACAGTAGAAAACTTAAAAAACAGTCCAGGCAATGCCACAGGAACTCAATGTCATTCATCTAAATTTGATGGATGGAGTATTTAAAAAATAAGAAACATGACTGTAGGAACTGTCAGTTATAATAAAGCCAGGAGACAAATCTGAGGCAGCAAGCCATACATTGATTTGTTCTTCAGATCTCATAGGGTGATGGTTACTATGTGACTTTTGTTAAACCCAAAGATAAAAACTACAGATTACTTTCAAAACTTGCTACCTGTTGCTGAGACAGATGCTTTTTGTGATAGTATCTAAAAGGCTATCAAATTCATGAAATCAATTATCAAATAGTAATCATAGTTCTATTGTACAATGTTTACTACTATTCGACTTAATTATACTCATACCCCTGCGCATACAATGATTATTTTCAGAACAGAACTTACACATTTGTTTAAGTTAAAATTTATCCTTAAATGTAATTGAAATTTTGCTTTTAAACTGAATTAATTAAAATCTTAATGTTCTGTTCAGAATAGAAACGGTCTTATGAATAGACATAAGAGCTCCCTGTATCAGTTATGGAAAAAAAAGAACCACAGAAAAGGTGCGGTGTTGTACTGAAATATGAATCCTAGGTGGCTTAGTATCAATCGAAGAAGAAATGGGTTACATTTCTGAATAAATGCTTTCTGCAAATTGCTGTATTTATGTTTAGATATTTATTTATCTTTATTTAAATATTAATTTATTTTTTTTTATTTAAATATTTGTATTTTAGAGGTATTGGCCAAATTCTACCACATTTTCGGGGGTGTTTTATATCTGTATTATCAGGAAAGAAACTAGCCATGGGGATTAATGATAGCCATCAGATGATCGGAGGGCTGGAGTCATCAGATGATCAGAGGGCTGGAGCAGCTCTCCTGTGAAGCCAGGCTGAGAGAGTTGGGGTTGTTCAGCCTGGAGAAAAGGCAGCTCTGAGGAGACCTTACAGCAGCCTTCCAGTAAAGGGGTAGGTACAGGAAAGCTGGAGAGGGACTGTTTATCAGGGAGTATGGCGATAAGACAAGGGACAATGGCCTTAAGCTGAAGGAGGGTCGATTTAGATTAGATGTTAGAAAGAAATTCTTTACTGTTAGAGTGGTGAGGCCCTGGAACAGGTTGCCCAGAGAGGTTGTGGAGGCCCCATCCCTGGAAGTGTTCAAGGCCAGGTTGGATGGGGCTTTGGGCAACGTGGTCTAGTGGAGGGTGTCCCTGCCCGCAGCAGGGGGGTTGGAACTAGATGATCTTTGAGGTCCCTTCCAACCCAGGCCATTCTATGATACTATGAATAAATGTGAAAGCAAATATTAGAATATATACTGAAGTAAATTGAAAATCACATGGAAAATACCAAGAATTTAAATGACACCACCTCCTACAACACACAGTTCAAAATTTTCAATTGCATCGATTAGTTGTATAACCTTTCGACACAGAAATAAAACTATGGAAATAACTGAAACTAATCCAAATTTAAAATCTTGAAAGTATTTATGAGCTTGAAAGTATTTGTGAATTATCTACAGATGAACTGTTATGAGCATGAAATACACAAATACTCATTAGAATATTATTATTAAGAAATTATTAACTTGTTAATCAAAAATGACTTTACATTTGTTGACCTACATATTCAAAAAGAGCTAATTATTCATCTGTAGTTTCACAAAACCACACTGTATTATCAGCACATTCATTACAAAGCACTGCATGAAAACTTGTAGCAGCATGTAAGCAGAATCTTGATTAATCCAGACCAACAGTCAAACAAATAATTCAATGAAATGGAATAATATTTATCATTATATTTTTATATCATCTTCTTTTAATTTTGAGTGTAAACAGGAATGATTTTATTGCTAACTGATTTTATGTCACAACAGCTCGAGAGCAACCCATAATGGAAGCATCTGCAAAACAGTATGTACGGAAAGTTTGAAAGATGATCAGAAGAAAAGAAACTTAATGCAAGCAAGAGGTCATCCCAAGTACTAAAAGAAGCAGGAGAGAAGGCATAGAGATGAAAGTGAAAGAAATGAAGGAAATTGTGTGTAGAATTGAATGACTGCTGTGGTTTAACACCAGCAGGCAGCTAAGCGCACACAGCTGCTCGCTTATTTCTCCCTCTGCAGCGGGATGTGGGTAAAACTGTGAAAACTCATAGGTTTAGATAAAAACAGTTTAATAACAAAAAAGGGGAGGAACACACACACACACCCAAAACACATGAAAAACAAGTGATGAATAAACCCTAATGAAACCCAATTGCTCACCACCAGCTGACCAATGCCCAGCCAGACCCCGAGCAACAGCAGTCCCTGCAAACTTTCTCACCCTCCCAGTTTTTATTGCTGAGCATGACATCTTGTGGTATTGAATATCCCTTTGGTCAGCTGGGGTCAGCTGTCCCGGCTGTGTCCCCTCCCCAGCACCTCATGCACCCCCAGCCTACTCGCTGGTGGGGTGGGGTGAGAAGCAGAAAAGGCCTTGGCTCTGTGTAAGCACTGCTCAGCAGTAACTAAAACATCCCTGGGTTATCAACACTGTTTTCAGCACAAATCCATACAATGAAGAAAATTAACTCTATCACATCCAAAACCAGTACAATGGTAAGAAATAAAAGACCTCAGCACTGAAACAAAAAGGAAGTTAAGAATTACAAAGAGCTCTGAAGGTGAGCTGAAGGTGAACTTCAGGTTGTATAAGGCTAGAGATCAGATGGGATTTGAGACAGACAATGTGAGGTGAATTTAGTTAAAAAGTAAAGGAAGCGATTTAAGTATATAACCCCTGACAGATCTATTGGTCATAAAGGGAATTAGCTAGCACTACACTAGGAGAATATCAGTTGAGATTATTATTTTTACAGGATGCAGCTAATTTGTGGAGAAGACAACTTGCTGTTTGTTCTGAATTTCCGTCCATTCTTCTTAGCATATCATATAGTCTTTTTTCAATTCAGATTCACTTAGAAGTCCTCTCACTTTTCTCTCCTGCCCCACTACTATGGCATAATGGTCATTCTGGTTTTAGATTATCTTATCTGAGTCATGATCTTTTCCTGAATAAGTATAGTCTACTCCCTCATCCTCTCTGCAAGCTGTTAAAATGGCTTTAGGAATATACATATATATATATATAAAAAATATACAGATTTTTTATATAAAACTACATTTTCTGAGGTGCTCTAGTATGAGGAAAATAACTTCTGCAGGTGCAGAGAAAGCATTTCATACAATTTTTTAGGTTAGAAAAGACCTTTAAGATCATTGAGTCCAACCTTAAGAGAATAAGAATACATTAACAGCAATTAGAACACAACAACATAAGAATACATTAACAGCAATTATGAATGAGTAAGTCCACTCTCTATTCCTAGAAAAATAATGGAGCAAACAATAAGACTGAAGAAAAAAGTCCCACAACTTCAGTAAACAGGAATGCTACAAGCAATGTGTATAGTTATTATAGGACAGATTCTAAAAGATGATCCTGACTAGTTTTAATTTCATTTTAAAATCAGTGGATGGAGAGAAAGCAAGGTTCTAATAAGCTGGATTTCAGAAAATCATTATCCAATAAAATCTTAATCTCAAAATGAACAAAAATTAATTTGGATAGCATTAAAGAATAATGATGAAAGCATGGTTTTCAGTAAAGATTTACTGTAGATTAGTATAATAGGAACTAGCAATAATCTCTTCCATACAGATTTTACTGTTAGGGACCAATCCAATGTCACCATCAATCAGGGACAAAGAACTTGCTTTTTCAACCTGATTTTCATTTACGGGATGATATAGCACAGACTTCTTTCCCAGTTTCTCTCCAAACAAGAGAAAGAATAAAATGGCCACAGATAAGGATCTAATGTTACCAAATTCAAAGACATTTCAGTGAAGAATCTAGGGTAATAATTATAATTATCATTATTTGTCTGTTCCATTCCTTTGATTTTTTGAGAAGAAAAAAACATTTTCAAGGAAAACTTTTAGTATGAAAAATTGCTCATGTTAAAGATATATTTTCTGGTCAAAACCAGATAGACAAATATTCAACATCCCTATTAATTTAAACATTTTTACCTGATATCTGGGAACAAGTAAACAGGGTCTTGAACCTGAAACTCCCACATTAGAAATCAGTATCCTGCTAATGAGCTGATGACTTTTCTGCATTTTTCCCCTTGCTTTCTTTGATTAAGAATGGGGGAAAAAAGCAAAATCTTAAAAAAAAATCCACAATAGCAAAAAGCATAACTTGATAACTGAGACTGACATCAGATGCAAAACTAAATGCAACACTAATAATACACTTTCATCAACCCACGTACAGTCTCTCAATATTTGAGAAGAAAATCACGTCCAGAACTTGTAACATCTGTCTTTTTTACCTTCACACTTCATTTCTGTATTTAGAAATTCTCTGAGGACAGAACACAGAACAAAAACTTCTGTGTTTTTCAAATCTGTTGATCTTCAGTTTCTGTGTCATATTTTGACAAGTTTACTACAATATATTTGAATAGTAAAATCAAAAGACCTTTGAATCCAAACAAACCGAAGAACGTGAATTTTCAAGAATGTTAAAATATTTGAAAACACTTGGGAATGGAAATTTGGTGTAGTTGATTTACTATAAAAATGCAATATTCAATCATGTTTGAAATCTCAAACTGGTTTCAGTTAACTTTACAGGAGAAAGATAAATGTAGGACTTTATTGTAAGATCTAGTTACAGATATACTCATTTTTTCTGCATTTATACTTTCTAAAAAGTTAATAATCACATCAAAATAATTTAATGACCATCATTTTATCTATTTGTTCTCCACGATTAATATCAACAAATCCTGGCCAGCTTTATTTTTTTCTGTTTAAACATGCTTATGAAAATATTTATTAACTCTGGTCCCACAACCAGGATTATGAATTGTCAGACCAGCTTCTCCCGACATAGAAAACACCTGAAGTTTTATGAATAACATATGCAACTGAGCAAGGTAAGGGTGGGAGATAGAACATTTATGTCATTTGTAAGGGAGAATCTATCTCCTGATTCTCACTTCCAAGGCAACATCCATCTCAAGTTGAGACCTTGAAGTGATAAAAGTGATACAGACCCAGACAACTATTTCACATCAATCTCTAGGACTTTAATGTTTACTTATATTAAATTTTCCTCTGTCCTTTGAGGAAGCTGAGAAAAACTTTCAAAGATGATACTTTTAAAATACGTATAATGGGCATATTTTAAAAGGGGAAAATGAGATATAGGTTCCAGGATTATAATGATAATGATTAAAAGGAAGAACAACTCAAATGAAGGACTCAAATAACACTGCTAGATTAAAGCAGGAAAACAGAAATGAACAGGAATTATTTGGTAATTGTTTTAAAATTAAAGAAATGTTGAAATCAGAACTATTTATAATTATTAGTGTTGATTAATTTCTTATGGTGGGTGATGAGGGGAACCCTGGAAATTAGATCAGTCTGACATACTGATAATTAGAGGAAAAAAGTAAATTAGTGAAACAGAGCTCTGGTCTCCTCATGCCTACTGCATTCAATCTAGAATACCTGAAAGAAGAGAAAGGCCTTAAGAAAACTTTTAGGAATTAATTGTATCTCCACAACAGATACTAGGTTCTCTACCCTGTTTCTTTCCCTTCTTACTGCCTCAGGGGGTTCTACTGAAGAAATACTAGTAAAAATAAAGGGAATTGCCAGTATATTTTAAGACTGTAGAATTAGTAGCAGTTGTATTTTCTCAGAAGTCAGACACTCAACCAGAGCAGCTTTGAATATTGCTTTCTTACAACAATGGTTGTTATGATGAGAGCAGCAAATGTCAGGCCATGAATCCACTTACAATGCAATAACTGCAGCACAAGTAGTCAAACAGACAAATGTTCTAAACTCTGTACAGTTTTAAGGTTACAGTGTGCCGGTAATTCTCAGTGCCAACACTGCAAGGGTATGAATTACCTATTCTTAGGAACATTTTTACAGTGCCTAACCTGTATTCCCAGCAGTAGCAAACCACAAGAAAAAAATATGATTTCCTAAGACATGCTCAGTAAAACTTCTTGAGTAGAAGGGATCAGTAACAAGACCTGATTCAAAGCTCAGGCACCACAGCACAAAAGCTTTAAACACATATGTGACTAACTTCCCATGCACACCAGAGCTCCAAATGTGCAGCAACCAGTTGGTAAATACAACACGTTCAGTCCCAACACTTTTATTTCCTACATCATCCTTTGAGCTAACCTTTTAAAAACTTAACCAGAAGGCCAATCCTCTGCTCTTGTCTATCTCCTACTCATTACAAAAGTACTACATCCTCCTATATGAAGGATACTGATTTAGATACAGAGAAAAAAAAAAGAAATATGTGCATGGGTGACTTAGGTGCTGTTTCATCCCAAGGAGGATGGCTCCGCTCTCGCACCATCAGGAGGTTGCGGAGAGCCCTGCCTCAACTGCTCTTACTACCTTCGAAAGGGCATAGCTGAAACTCAACAAGATCAAACCATCAGCTCCTGAGTCTCCAGTTTGGGAAGGTTGGTCTTTTGCTAGTTTTTCTCTATTTATGTTTGACTCCAACCCATCCCATACTGTTGGTCTCCTGTACCCGCATTTATATCTATTTGTTGATTATAGATAGAATATACAACTCACACATCGCAAACACATTATATAACAACTACCTCAAGTTTCCAGCATTTTTCAATTTTTAATTTCTCATGTTACTCTAAATTTTAGGCCAGAAGACAGTATTGTAGTCATTTGATCTGACTGATTACATTACAGCGTGCCTCCATGGTCATCACACTTTTACAAAAAATACTTTGTAACAGAATGTATTTCTTTCAAAGGAAAAATCAAAAGTTCAGGATCTCATTTATTACTGCAAATACACAAACTGTAACTTTTACACCTACATACTCAGACCTTAAAACAGTGAAGTCTGAAAAAAGCTCCTTCCTAAAGACATATAATTTGAAATTTCAGACAAGCACACAGAAAATTGATGAATGCTTACCTAAACTAGTAAAGATTGTATATTGAGCAGGCATTTAAACACAGAAATGATCAGGAAAGCAGAACACCCTTTCTTCCTCCTGCCAGACACATTACATATTTCAGCAATAGAGAGCATAAAACATTGGGAAAGAAGCACTCTCCACAACAGCCAGTGGAATATGGCCACTAGATGCTTTGGAAGGAGATAAGAGCCAAAGATTATGCCCACAGTTTCAGCAGAAATGTGTTTATCTTCTCACACTGAGAATTAGAATATAAAGAGAAAATGGACATTTATAGAAATAACTCCTTATAAAGTTATAATAGAAGCTTGTGGCAAGTATCAGAAAGTTTAATAAGAGAACTAAAACCTCATGTTTCAAGACTGGATCTAATATTTAATTTTTAAGAGCAAGATAGATAGCCAAGATCTGTGTGAGAGTGCATATCACAAACAGAATTTCTTGCATGTTATTTTCAAGAGCCTTTACCTCGCTGCTTTTGAAGCTCTGATAAATGCTCTACTGAATAAAAAAACAGGAGGTAGACTGAACAATCATTTTTGTGCACCATAAGTTTGCATTAGTCAAAATAAAATGATTCTGTGAATTTCTAGATAAATCTTAAAAATAACTGCATCTTTATATCAGAATACGAGGATTTCAAGTTCATTCATCATAATAAACTGCTTAGGTAGAATCAAAACAAAAACACCAAGGAGCACGAATGTTCCATTCTCTTTAGCCAACACAAATGGGTATAGAAGCAGCAAAAGGAAGTGTTTCATTTTGGGAGGGATTATTTATTAAAAAATTAAAGCAGTACAGCATTTGACAAAATGGATGGGCTATATGGCGCAGTGTGGATGCTATTAATCCTGCAAATTGACCAAACTTTTCCGGTATTCAGAGACCCCACGTATCAGATGACCACACACTGATGGCCTCTGCAAGGCAGCAACAAGCAATTCCTTACAGAAGATTACAACATATATGCACAAGGTCAACAGACTAATTCAGCTTCTGTGCTACTATTTCTCTGGTCAATCCTGTCTCTAAGAATATATTTTCTTGTCTGTTGACCAGCGTAGTGATAGGATAAATATAAAAGTTTTGAGAAATTTCAGTGTCCTGCAACCTAATAGCTCTTGCCATTTCTAAGATTGTTCTTGAATCTGCCCAAATTTGTCATTTTTTAATTTATTTTTATAAAAATACATTAATCATGGTTTTACTGAAACTAAGTAACACTAACCTGTTTGAAGGTCAGGAAGAAGATTCTTTCCGTTTAATTTAATATGTCCTAGTAACAGTTTCTTAGCCAGCTACAGTGCTGATGGTAATTGACAATTCCCACCAAAATGAATTTTCACTTCTGTAGCTCTCTGTGAAACACCTTATAACGTAAAGATTAATTGGAGCAGAAATAGCTCTGACTATAGTATTTAGTTCCTGTCAAAACTATTTTGTCAGAGAGTTTGAAAGAATCCCGCCAAAATGCATATGATTTAGAATGAACACAGTGTTATGGGAACAGTATCTATTATTAAGAAAGTTTCAGAACATGCTATATCTTTAAGGGAATCCATAAAACGGATTTCAAGCAGAAAAAAATATGAGGGCTTCTCTGAAAGTGTAAAGGGGAAAAAAAAAACACAGTATGAGAAGTAGGAGAGGAAGTGTTTCCAGGATGCTGGTAAATTTTGATACTCTGAAAATGTCTTGAATAACAAAGACACAATAGTCCTGACATACAGACAGCCACAGAGGGGATTATCTGGTTGAGGGCCAAAGTTTGCTGCTGGGTCAGCAAAGAAGAGCAGACAGTCACTGCTGACAACAAAAACTTAAAACAAAAAGAAGAGAAAAACTCTAAGTAACCTGGAATCTGGAGTTTGTCAAAGACAATGCAAAAGAAGCTTAATACAACAACTAGAGCAGTAGCTGCTGAAAGTAGCTCTATTTGTTATATACTGAAGAATTATTATGTCACCTTCAGGATGAACATTAAACACTTAATCTGTACTGTCTGAACCCATATTTTTCATTCCACAGCACAGGTCCAAACTATACAACTCAAGGCAACAAATGTATAAGAAAACTTTCTACTTATTTTCCTATAATTAACATTGATAAATAATATTTTTTCTAAAACATTAAAAGTTAGGTAAGAACTGCTCATAAAATTACAGAGCAGAAGCAAGAGATTTTTTCTTAATCAAAATGCATAACAGTTTCTGAATAGGGGAGAAAAAGTCGTTCAAGAAAGAAGTAGTGGAAGAATATCCTGTGTCTGTGGAACTCAGTAACACAGTTACTTTTCAGCAAACACGTAAATTTATTAAAAAAAAATGACAGTTGTGGCACCAAACTGCTTTCTTGATCACTTAATAGAAGCTGCTCATCAGCTCTACTCTGCATCCTACCTGTCTTCTGGATAATTACAACAGTGCAGTTATGGGAATAAAAAAATATATGCACTTCTAATTCCTGTATCAGCCATTTTTCTGTGCAGCTTTGAGACAGGCTGAGTTGTTTCACTAACAAACATGAGCATACTATATAACTCCAGGTCAGTACTACCACAGTTATGGGCGAGGGAAGTAAACTCTAGCAGAGGGTGCCACTCAAGCACAGGAGTGCCAGCCAATTTCCTTAAATGAGTGTAGACAACTATTTCAAAAAGCAGAATGATCTCACTAAAACATGTAGATTTGAGGTTGACCTCACAGTGTCAACCTACTGAAAATGGAACCCAAACAGTATCTAAAAATACAGCATTAGCAATTAAATACCTGTAGCAGAAAATTTTGAGTAAATTCTGTTTAAAAACTGTTTGTTTTTTTTTTAACTACAGACACACCAAAAGATTGGACACATCAGAATTATATGCAGCTGTCAAACAAGTTAGCCTGAAAGTCAAAGGTGTAAGTCCTTGGCCATTTATCATTCATCTCAATTACATAATTTTTTCTTCTTTTAGAGTTTATGCAAATATCCAGCCATCATTATACATTTCTCAGTATTCCTCATACAGTTAAGCAATCCGAGACTTGTGTCTTTAACTTGCAATTATTCATCTTCCAGTGTGATATAATATATTAATCTATGCAACATAAGTAAAGAACAAACACATTCTGATTCCTTTCAGCACCACATCTTTACTGAGATTTGATATTTTTATTTGTAAGAATTGGCAGTATGGTAAGGAAAGCCCATTATTAAAAGCTATTAACAAATATAGTAAGAAAGAGGTAAAAATTCATCAAAAATCTAAAATAGATAAGATTTTTTGTGTTTTTCTTCTTTTATCTTCTGTGTTTTACCTTGATTTTCTTTCCTATGTTACAAGTTATTCAAAGACTACATATCAAAACAACATAATTGAACTAGATCATGACATCAAGAACAAGAAATTGATATGAAATACAAGGCATACTGAATGGCATGTTACTCAAGTCTTATGTTGTGATTTTAAGTTAACAGAGTGACCCCAAATGAAAACCTGTAAGTGAAAATTGGACTTAGGATGCTTTACTGTCTACTTAAAAGTAAACTACACCCCCCCCCCCCCCAAAAAAAAAAAAAGTAACTATAATAGTACTGTAGTAAAGAGTCAATACATCATTTTAAAACTTTTTGCTCATGTAAATTATGAAAGAAATTACAACAAAAACATTGTATTGGATTTGTGTGGCAAGCTTCTGGTACCAAGGAGGCTACAGGGGTGGCTCCTGTGAGAAGCTGCTAGAAGCTTCCCCCATGTCCGACAGAGCCAATGCCAGCCGGCTCCAACCTGGACCTGCCACTGGCCAAGGCTGAGCTCATCAGTGATGGTGGTAGCGCCTCTGGGATAACATAGTTAAGAAGGGAAGAAAAAAAATCTGCTGCACAAAACCAGCAGCAGAGAGAGGAGTCAGAATATGTGAGAGAAACAACTCTGCAGACACCAAGGTCAGTGAAGAAGGAGGGGGAGCAGGTGCTCCAGATGCCAGAGCAGAGATCCCCCTGCAACCTGTGGTAAAGACCATGGAGAGGCAGGCTGTCCCCCTGCAGCCCATGGAGGATGATGGTGGAGCAGATATCCACATGCAGCCCATGGAGGACCCCACGCTGGAGCAGGTGGATGCACCTGAAGGAGGCTGTGGCCCTGTGGGAAGCCCACGCTGGAGCAACTCCTGGTAGGACCTGTGGACCCGTGGAGAGAGGAGCCCACGCCAGGGCAGGTTTGCTGGCAGGACTTGTGACCCCATGGGGGACCCACGCTGGAGCAGTTTGCTCCTGAAGGACTGCACTCCGTGGAAGGCACTCACACTGAAGCAGTTAGTGAAGAACTGCAGCCCGTGGGAAGGACTCATGTTGAAGAAGTTGGTGGAAGACTGTCTCCTGTGAGACGGACCCCACGCTGGAGCAGGGGAAGAGTGTGAGGAGTCCTCCCTCTGAGGAGGAAGGAGTGGCAGAGGCAACATGTGGTGAACTGACCACAACCCCCATTCCCCGTCCCCCTGTGCCACTGGAGGAGGAGGAGGTAGAGAAAATTGGAAGTAAATTTGAGCTCAGGAAGAAGGGAGGGGTAGGGGGAAGGTGTTTTTAAGATTTGATTTTATTTCTCATTATCCTAGTCTGATTTGTTTGGTAATAAACTAATTTTTCCCCAAGTTGATTCTGTTTTGCCCATGACAGTAATTGGTGAGTGATCTCTCCCTGTCCTTATCTCAACCCACGAGCTTTTCATTATATTTTCTCTCCTCTGTTCAGCTGAGGAGGGGAGTGATAGAGTGGCTTTGGGGGGTACCTGGGTCAACCCACCACAGGCATACAAATATATATATGTATATATACATATGTTTGCAACAAAGGTGAAAATGCCTCCACCTTTACATTGCAAGATCACAAACACTAAGACAATTCTGAGAATTAAATTAAAGCAAATTTATTATTCATTAAGGATTGTTTAGAAAAACCTAGCGCAAAAGAGAGGAATCATAGAATCTTTAAGGTTGGAAAAGACCTCTAAGATCATCAAGTCCAACCGTGGATGCAACACCACCATGTCTACTTAAATGAAGTCCCAAAGTGCCACGTCTACACATTTTTTGAACACCTCCAGGGATGGTGACTCCACCACCTCTCTGGACAGCTTGTTCCAATGCCTGACCACTCTTTCGGTGAAGAAATTTTTCCTAATACCCAATGTAAATCTCCCCTGATGCAACTTGAAACCATTTCCTCTTGTCCTTTCATTAGTTATTTGGGAGAAGAGACCAACACCCACCTCACTACAGCCTCCTTTGAGGTAGTTGTAAAGAGTGATAAGGTGTCCCCTCAGCCTCCTCTTCTCCAGGCTAAACAACCCCCATTCCCTCAGCTGCTCCTCATAAAACTTGTGCTCCAGTCCCTTCACCAGCTTCGTTGCCCTTCTCTGGACACGCTCCAGCACCTCAATGTCCTTCCTGTACTGAGAGGCCCAAAACTGAACACAGTATTTGAGGTGCAGCCTCACCAGAGCCAAGTACAGGGGCACAATCACTTCCCTAGTCCTGCTGGCCACACTGTTCCTGACACAAGCCAGGATGCTGCTGGCCTTCTTGGCCACCTGGGCACACTTGCTGGCTCACGTTCAGCCGGCTGTCAACCAGCACCCGCAGGTCCTTCTCTGTCAGGCAGATTTCCAGCCACTCTTCCCCAAGCCTGTAGCATTGCATGGGGTTGTTGTGACCCAAGTGCAGGACCCAGCACTGAGCTTTGTTGAACCTCATACAATTGGCCTTGGCCCATCGATCCAGCCTGTCCAGATCCCTCTGCAGAGCCTTCCTACCCTCGAGCAGATTGACACTCCCACCCAATTTGGTGTCATCTGCAAACTTACTGAGGGTGCGCTCGATCCCCTCATCCCAGATCATTGGTAAAGATATTAAATGGAACTGACCCCAATACTGAGCCCTGGGGAACACCACTTGTGACCAGCCGCCAACCGGATTTAACTCTGTTCACCACAACTCTCTGGGCTTGGCCTTCCAGCCAGATTTTACCCAGCAAAGAATGCACCTGTCTAAGCCATGAGCCGACAGTTTCTCTAGGCAGGTCACCTTGTCATAGAAGGAGATCAGGCTGGTCAAGCAGGACCTGCCTTTCATGAACCCGTGCTGGCTGGGCCTGATCCCCTGGTTTTCCTGCACATGCCTGGTGAGCGCACTCAAGATGAACCACTCCATAATGTTCCCCGGTACTGAGGTCAGTCTGAAAGGCCTGTATTTCCCCGGATCCTCCTTCTGGCCCTTCTTGTAGATGGGCATCACATTGGCAAGCCTCCAGTTGTCTGGGACCTCCCCTGTTAACCAGGACTGTTGATAAACGATGGAGAGTGGCTTGGCAAGCTCCTCCGTCAGCTCCCTCAGGACTCTCAGGTGGATCCCATCTGGCCCCATAGACTTGTGAGTGTCCAGGTGGCATAGCAGGTCGTTAACTGCTTCCTCCTGGATTATGGAGGCTTCATTCAGGTCCCCGTCCCTGTCTTCCAGCTCAAGGGCTGAATGCCCTGGGGACAACTGGTCTGACTCTTAAAGACTGAGGCAAAGAAGGCATTAAGTACCTTAGCCTTTTCCCCATCCTTGGAAGGAAGGGGATAGACAAGAGAGTGGTCTCCACTGTACCATTGCAGCAAGAATCCAGATTTACTGAGTGATTTTCTGCCTCTCCTCTTCCTAAGCTAAAAATATCATGTCAGAGCGGGAGGGGAGTCTTGCAGAGCTAGCATGTGCTTTCTCTCCCCTCAGCTAGGTCTGGTCACGCTCCCACACAGCTGTTTGTTAGCCCAAGCTGCCGCTGCAGGCCGAGTCCCGCTGAGCACCACATTCGCGCACTGTCTCAGCAGACCCCCCAGTCGCTTCGTAAGGGTGTTACTTGTGTGGTGCTGGCATCCTACAGAATCCCGCTGAAGTGCGTAATACACCATACTACATAAACGGCAGTTACTGTGCCGAGGTGCTTGTAGAGAGTGAATAAAGAAGATATAAACTGGAGACATCTGTCCAAGATCGTCACGAATGAAAAAATGAATGCCATGAATTCTAATAACCAATCCAAAATCTTAACTGAAAGACTGATCTTTCTTTCTGAATAAGAGTGCAAACACCTGGATATGTTTGCAAGACGCATCATATAACTCTTCAGAATTTGCCTCCATGCAACAGAATTTATCACACATTAGGCCAATGCATACAGCAGGAGATTTTCTGGTGGGCCTAAACAGCAATTTTCTACATAGCTGACAGGTGTGATGCTATACTAAGCAGAACCAAAAAATGCAGTTTCTGGTGAGAAGTCTACACAACTATTATGCTTAAGTAACTTTCAGCAATTAGTTCTGAAACTCTCTTATTTATATATTTTTTAAACTACTTGTTACCATAAAATAAATTCTCCCTTTTTATCTCTAGCTGTATGGTTCATTATTTTAACATACAATGTTTGGAATTATTGCTGACATACAGCTTTCATGAATGCAAGCCATGCCCCCACCAGCTGCTCAGAGAAGCTTAAATGGGCAGTAAGCTCACAGTTTTCCAGATTTACATGTGAGTATAACAGAAGTGAACACTCAGTTACTATTCATCTTCAGATACCATAAGTGTCCATCCATGGAAATAAGATTTCAGAACATGGAATTTTCAGAATCTGTTTTATATCTAAAAAAGTAAAAAGAGAAAATTTCTTGGGTGCCAGAGTAGTCACAGTGCTTATAGGAAACTTCAGCTAGCAAATGTGAGAATCTGAGTCACTTGTAAGGTGTATAAGGCAGATACGGCAGATTTATAAACCATTTTATGAAGATCTAGCTTTCACATGAATACAGCACAGGGAAATTTTTCTGATTGAAGACTGGTAGCCCGAGTTACAGTGGACAGACATATGGCCCAATGTGGAATTAAAGGATACTATTCTTAAGTATTGATACAAGATTCACTGAAATTTAACATTCAAGTACTTGAAGTTTTAAACTTCCTAGAGACTTTTACATATGAACACAGGACACATAATGTGCATTAATCTAATTAGAAAAAAACATCTCTTTTGACTTTTTGAGTCAGAGATTATTAATGACAAAACCTTTTGTTATAATACATTTATAATACATTTAGATATATGTACAGGTACAAAGCATCATGTTAGTCACCAAACAGAATATACATGTTGTATGTCTGTAGTGATTAAATAAAAAAATATTTTTGTAAATTTGTTGTTGGTTGTACTGTAGAAGGCCTTTGATGACTTAGGCACAGATATCTTTGTATATGTATGTATAGGCATTAATTTCACTGTTTTTGCATTTACAGAGATCAGAGTTCCCCCTTTTTCTTTTTTGAACTACAATTCTCCTAAATTGCTACTCAAAATCACATTAGAAACATAATCAGTGACCCCAGACAGCTCTAAATACTCACATAAATTTTTAACAGTATGAAAGTCAACAGGGAGTGAGAGGGGTAGTCTTGTGATAAGGTTAAATTTCCAAAATGGTCAATACTTGAAATGTCCCTCCCATTAGAAGAAAATTATAATTTCAAGATACTGAAAATAAAAGTGTGGATTATTTAAAAGCAATAACTGTAGTAATAACAACAACAACAAAGTATTAGTCACTTTGATAATTGACATTCTTCAGCAGGAAACTAAATAAGTCCATTTTCTAGTCCTAACGCTGTACCAGCATTGACTTTTGTTCGGTTTTGCAAAAACTTCCCCTCCCCATACTATGCTTTCTGGAACAGAACAAGGACAAAAAAATACAGTGGAATACAATGCACAGTAAGGATTTTCATGGTGTTTTTCTGTATAAAACATTGCTAATTAAATTCAATTTTGAGAAATTTCCATGAACATGAAGATTTCTTGTGGGTGGAGGTCCCAGTTTCATAAGCGAAAGTGCTTTTCAGTTCAATATAGAATATCCCACAGCTAATGCTTCAGATCTAATTTCTTAATGGTATAGGAGGAGAGGACAGACAGTTGGCGCTTTTCAATGGGGTTGGAGGAGAGTTTTATTGTTGCTATGGTAACAAAGATATATTTTTTGCTTTCTTTTGTCATACCCTACAGTTGGCAGGCTTTAAGCTTTCATACTGGACAATCAAGCTTCCTCTCCTACACGTCAACAACTTGCCATAAAGAAGAGGAAAAAAAGGTCTGCAATCACATAAAAATAAATTTGCTCAAAAGTAAGTAGATTTTAAGCTTTTACAGAGCAAACCACAGTAGCTGATTGGATCACAGTAGGATATGTTTCTGCAGTCTTGAGTAAACAAAAATTGTGATCCTCTAAAGAAAAATTTCTTTACCCTACGGAAAAAAATTATACCATATGGTAGGATTTCCAGTAGAGAGGAGGGTGAGGTCTTTTCTGTGTTGTGTTGTCCCTTTTTATATTCCATTCTGCAATCTCCCATGAAATCTGAAGAGAAAAGGCAAACTGCCAAGTCTGTTCTTTCCTCTAGGAAGTCTTATGACTTTAGTGAGAAGCAGTGTGTCCCCTAAGAACTGGGGTCTGAGTCAAAATATCTCCAAATATAGTTATAAGAGGACTTTTACACAAAAGCATTATTTGTTAGGTTTTAGTTACTGAAAACAACACATTATTTTCTTTCCCAATTAAAAAAACCCCAACCAACCAACCAAAAAAAAAAAAAAAACCACAAGAGGAATAAAGTGGAGCAACCACTGATTGGTCAGGGTTGGGGTTGCTTGCCCTGTGAGGAGAAACTGAGGGAGCTGGACTTGCTCAAACCTAGAGAATAATTTATCTGAGGCCTTGGGGGGTGGCAGGTGCAGTTCCTACAGGATGGTATCTTCATAGTGGTGCAAAGAAAGAAGTCAAGAAACAACAGACGTAAGTTGAAACAAGAAAGGTTTTGACTTTTCCACCATAAGAACAATCATGGATCAGATCAGGTTGCCCACAGAAACTGCAATCTTGGTGTCCTTGGATGTTTTCAGGATTCAGCTGGGTAAAGCCATGGACAACCTAGTCCAGCCCCAAAGCTGTCCTGGCTTTGAGCAGAAGGCTTCACCTCCAAAGGTCCCTTCCAACCTCAACCACATTATAATGCTTTGTATATCTGGAGTTATTTTTGTATTACATACATTAATATGTGTGTGTATATATATATATGTTATACAAGATCCATCCCTGTTTATCTGAAACAGTCTGAGAGCTTTCATTGTCCCTTTCTATGATCAGAAGTAGGCAGATCTTAAGCTGCGATGAAGGATTCATGATTTCAACATGATTTCTTATACTAAAAAAAATTTTATTTTCATAATAACATAATATACAAGATGCTTTCTAGTAGATTCTACCAATTCTTTCAAGCCTATCTTATTTCTGAGAAGTTGGAATCTTTGTATTAGTCCTACTTCAGTTGACTTAAGACATTTTGAAAAAAACATTTTTTTTTTACTTACTTTTCTTTGTAGTTAGTGGTAATTAGAATATCTTGTGTATTACACATCAGTCTTCTCCTAATGAGTTCTGCTATATTATTTTCTGAACACTTCTTAAACATTGTTTTAAATGAAAATTTAAGCTGTTGGCAAAAGACTGAAATCTTGCTGCTGAAGCACTCTTTCATATGCATTGCAAATTAGTAGCTAAGAACACACATCTACTTGGAAATAATGCAGCAAAGGTATGGAAATCTCACAAGTTTCAGGATGAGGTTATTCTTCCATAAAATCCATAAACCTGAGCCCTAAGTACAGCTTTGTTTCATATTCATATTCTCATTACTTTCACAGACTTACTAAATATTATATGACATTAAAGGAACATATTCCAAGGTCCAAGTCTATTTTCATATTTGAAACTGTGTCCATTGCATTTTATAATGCAAACTCCTAGTGATAGTTAAGTAAGATTTCAGTAATAAAATGGGCCTATGTATGAAGGAGCTGTTAGAATTCACATGCAGAAACATGGGACCAAATGTCATAATAACCTAGAAACCAAACTGGTTACTACATAGATCATCTCAATTGTTTCTCTTTCAAGAACAAAAAACTGTGTGTGCTAGTTTTGGATGGGATAGAGTTGATTTTCTTCATAGTAGCTAGTAGGGGTCCATGGTTTGTGTGCTGAAAACAGCGTTGACAACACAGGGATGTTTTAGTTACTGCTGAGCAGTGCTCACACAGAGCCAAGGCCTCTTCTGCTTCTCACCCCACCCCACCAGCGAGTAGGCTGGGGGTGCACAAGATGTTGGGAGGGGACACAGCTGGGACAGCTGACCCAAACTGACCAAAGGGATATCCCATACCATATGATGTCATGCTCAGCATACAAGGGGCTGGGGGAAGAGGAAGGGGGGGGGGGGGGGCATTGGGAGTGATGGTGTTTGTCTTCCCAAGTCACCTTTACACGTGATGGTGCCCTGCTTTCCTGGAGATGGCTGAACACCTGCCTGCCCGTGGGAAGTGGTGAATGAATTCTTTGTTTTGCTTTGCTTGTATGTGCAGCTGTTGCTGTACTTATTAAACTGTCTTTATCTCAAACCACAAGTTTTCTCACTTTCACTCTTCTGATTCTCTCCTCCATCCTGTCAGGGGTGAGTGAGCAAGTGGCCATGTGGTGTTTAGTAGCTGGCTGGGGTTAAACCACGACACTGTGACACCTTGTTTGAATCAGACACTGTGCAAAAAAAATCCTATTTTGAATTTAAAATACATTTTAAACAATGTGCTTAAAATTGATTATAATAACTGCTTTTGTTAAATACCATTCTGAAAAAGTCAAGAATATATTTAGATAAAAATTGGCTTCAGCACACATTATTATTACAAAGCAAATAACTTAAAAAAAAACATCCTGGGAGGAAAATCTTTATTGCCCTACACTTAACACTAGCTTGTCTAAATCAGTCATTAAACAGCATAAACAAAGTTTCTCTTCCATTCTAGCTACTGAAATTACTTTCGCCCTTCTGTTGTAGTTTCTGCTGCACTGGAGTAATCACTCTGGATGACAGCTCTGCCATTGGTAGGGTGGACATGTAATGATGACAAACAACTATTTTTTTCCACTACCATGTAGGATTCACAAAGTAGAACATAATCGTATCTTGTATTGGCTGTATGTGCCATGCTTCTAAGTGTGATCAAGGCAAATCAGCCACCTACCTGGATACTGGTTTTTTTCATCTCCTCACAGCAGCAATGCTTGAGCAGAGCAGTAAGATACTGCCAGCACCTTCCTGTCTTATTTTATGTTTTATTTGTTAAAAGAGACTGGAATTTCAAAATCTGACAAAACAAAACAGTTTGGTGGCTGCAATTCAGACCTCATTCAGGTAGCAACTGTGTCAATAAAACCACCCAAATTCAGAAATGTGGTATTTTCCTTAGGAGACTGCATTACAGTAAACAGAAGAAGCAGGTCCCTGCTCTCCTGCTGAGGTTTCTTCACTTCACATCATTATAACACATCAGTAAAGCTGTCTGAGAACCTGCCTGTTGTTATGGGCGGTAAATCCCACAGTATTACCAAGCACTGCAACTTCATTTTAGCAAATGTCTGTTACTGATTAAATGTTGCACGTTTCAGAGAGTTGCGTCTTCAGTTGAAGATGTATGTAAACAGCAAGGCTAACAAATCAGGCACTGAAAAGGATTAGAGACAGCTCTCAGTGTTCTTGAAAGTGTTACTTCACACTCAGGTTAGGCTACTGATATCCTCAAAATATATTAATTACCTTAACTAGGAGACTGAAATTAGTGGGTCTTACTTTCTCCCATGCCAGTTCTTGAGAACTTCAAGTGTACACCACTAGTAAAGAAAGAAGAAACTGTACTGCCATGATACATTGCATATGTCTTATTTCTAGCCTCGATTCATTTCATTTTTGAACTGTGAGGCCACATTTGCAACTTTTTGATAAAGAACAATCTATGTGTAATCTCTTCCTTATGAACATACTTGAAAATTATTATGAGATTATCTATTAATCATCACTTTGATAAATTCAGCAAACTGAATTTCTGAAGTCTTTCACTGGTAATGCTTCCCAGATTACAGGCCATTCTTGAAACTCTCCTCTGAATTAATCTCAAAGAGTTTTACATTCTCATAAAAGCATGTTTGCCTTCTAACCCAACAATATTTTTGGGATACAGGCCATTTTCAACACAATAAAAAGCTCATGAGAAACCAGCACAAGATCACATGAGGTAAAACATGAAGCAAAATACCTTTAACTATTTAAATATTTATGTTTTATATTTCCTGCTTCACCTAATGTTGGAACATACAAAACTTATTTAACCATTCACTCCAGCAATTTGTGATTCTCTCTACCAAGGATCATCTGATTCTACTTACACTGTCAATTAGCAGAAGTACATGATGTACATGATTTTCTTCTCTATTAAGTTATCTTTGTTTAAATTTGGCAGAATTTAAAATGTCATGTCAGATGTTTGCTATTAAAATAAAATTGTGAACAAGTACAATGCTGTTGCCTGCCTGTTTTTCATATATTAAATATGAAGAGTGGAATGAATATAGAGATAGTCTCTCAAATACTGTTGTTAAGTGGCTTGCATTAAATTCTAGTATTTCCTCAGCAATTACTGCATGTAATCATACACAGAGTTTTATCTTGACCCTATTTCATTGAAGGTATGAATGTTTCTTTTCTTCAATTACCTTTGCTATTTGGGTTTTATATTCATCAATGAAGTTCCACTTAAATATCATTCACTAGACTGCCTTTTTTTTCCCTGTACCTCTCTCTCTCTGGTTAATTTTTTTAAATTCTTATGGAATATCAGACACATGTACTGTTAATTACCTTCACAGAATGTGCTTTGATGGCTTGATTACAGTTGGACACTTCTGTTTCCTCCTTTAAAGCTTTTCTCTAATGGGGTCCCTTATGTAAAACTGTATGCAATTAACAAATGTCTCTGCAATACCAATATCTACTGACTTTCAATTCTGACCTAGTTTGACTTGCCACATTAATTGAATTAAAGTGGTTTCCTGGAAGGACATTGTTTATTGATGAGATGACCTAAACAAATGTTAGCTTGGCAGGTATCCATAGTCAATATGGAGCCATATAGAAATCTGGGATGGAGAAACAATCAGACTGAAATTTGCTTTCCAGTTCCTTTCGAAATTTGACTTCTTCAGCTCTTAAAACTCCATTTTGAAACATTCATAATACAACCCACACATTTATATTATGGGAGATATTCTGTCGTTTAGGAGCCTGTATCTGAAAATTTCCTCTAAAGCTACTGAATTCATCTGGTAAATATAAAAAAAAAAAATATGTAGATACTGATAAAGCCAGGGACTTCTCTAAAAAGATAAAAGGTGCCTATAAAGCAAACAGTAGTGGTGTAGGGGTGATGCAATCAACTTTTGGGTTTTCAGTCCTCTCAGGAAAAGATGAAAGCAAATGCCTGAAGACAAGGTATGCTTGTGCAGAGGAGGGTCCAGAAAGGGTCTGGCTCCTTTTACCACAGAATGGTGTTTCATGACAACATAATACAGACCAGATTTTAAAATATTTTGCTTACCAAATTACAAGCCTCCTCATGACTGAGGTGCCACAGTAACAGAAGCCCATAGAGAGTCAGAAAAAATATGACTAACGCTAAGAATTTAGGAAGAAGTGGAATATTCGCAGCAAGAGACGAAGGATAATGAGTCTGCATGCCAAGCACCTAAGCTGATCGCATACTAATCCAAGTATTATAAAGGTGTTCAGTCCTCTAGTAGGACCTAGTCACCTAGCATAGATTTCAAAACTAAGAAGATTAGGTGAACAGAAAGAACTAGGCCTTGTGATAATTAAGAAATTTAATTAAATGGCTGGCCATTGGGAAAGGAATACTGGGTGAAACAGACTGCTCAGCAACATAGTGTTCTATGACAATTTTCTGATGCTTGCCATCTTATTTTATGACAGTATTTCTACATAGCACAGGGGTGAAAACAGAGGATGGCAAGCACGGTTTCTACACTTGGGAACAAAAGAAAGCTGATGAGTTTCAGATTTTGAACTAAATTTCAGTTCTCAGAACAATGCTGGAAAAAATAAAACAATTCAATGAGTAACAGCTAGTGATTTCTTTCTATGACAAGATAAAAGATTTTAGGGAGGTTTTATATATGACTATTTGAGTTCAGGTTTTGACATTGCCTCATCTGATATGCTCATAAACAGGGGAGAAAGCACAGTCTAGATGAAAATAGATTAGCACAGAGGCAAAGCTGCTTAGAGAACAATTCTTGGAAAGTTATTACCAATGCCGTTTCATCAAAATGAAACAATACATCTATTCAAGTTCCCTATTGATTCAGGCCTACTCAGTGTTTTCATTAATGACAAGGATGCTGAAAGATGAAACGTGACAGCTAGTTGGAAGGACAAGCCTAGAACCGAAAGTTATCTTGACAATGTGGAACTATGATTTGAAAAACCAAACTGAATCAAACCAAACTACTCTTAAATATGGACAATATTCTGAATCTAGGGTGAGTAACTTGCTACACAAATACAGCATGGAAAAATGTTTTCACAGAAAAGGATTTGGAAGTTTTTATGGTTCAGGAGCTAAAAACATAATTTTATGCTGTTGTAAAAGCAGTAAATTGTATTTGGGATGTATCTGCTAATACACAGCCCGTAAAAAGTAGGAAATTACCCTCTACTCTACTTATCAAGGATAAATATACACACTAAATAGTGTGTCAAATTTCAGGCATTTCAATAAAGATGAGGGTCAGCTGCAGGTAGTCCAGAGGAAACAAGAAAAAATACAAAGAGAATACGGGTTGTGAAAAAGGGAGGTGGAGACAAAACCAGAAAAGAGAAGGTTATTATGTTTCCAAATACCTAAAGAGCTGCTGCAAAGAGGATAGCATGAATTGATTTTCCATGCCTAGGGATTACATGACCAAAAGTAACAGATTTAAACTGCATCAAAAGGATGAACCAAGTTAGTCCTAAGGAAAAAATAAAAAATAATCTAACCATGTGGAAAATAATACAGTAAAATATAACATGGAAATTGTGATGCCTCTGTCCCTGGATTTAGTCCCTTCAGAGGGACTTTGGCATGCCACAGACATGGATTGATAGAGCCTTAATGAAGTTTGACAAGGGCAAACGCAAAGTCCTGACGTTGGGATGGAGTAACCCATGCCAGCTGCACACAGGGCTGCATTAGCAAAGTGACAGTCAGCAGATTGAGGAAAGTGATTATTTCCCTCTACAGCAGCTGTGAAACTCAACTGTTGTCCATGTGTACTTCTTGTATAAGACACACAGTACAAGACAGATGTTGTACTGAAGCGAGTCCAATACAATTTAGAGCCTGGAGTACATGATATAAAAGGAGAGGCTGAAAACTGGGATTGCTCAGTCTTCAGAAGAGAAAGCTCATGGGCCATCTTACCTGAACTGCCTGTCGGGAAGCTGTCAAGTATAGAAAGCGTGCCAGACCCTCCTCAACAGTGTCAGATGAAAGGAGATTAACACAAACTGCAACAAGGGTAATCTGCTTAGATGCAAAGGAGAAAAAAATTCACCATAAGGGTTGTCAAATATTGCAGCTGGTTGCCCAGAGAAGTTGGGGTATCTCCATCTTTGGAGATATTAAAAACCTGGGTGAACAAAGCCCTCAACAACCTGATCTAGGCTGGCCATACACTGAGTAACAGCTGTACTAAATGACCTCCACAGGTTCCTGCCAGGTTATTCCATGGATTCAAGTCCTCCTGAAAAAGCATTTATCAGGAATGACATAAGCATACTTGATTGTATCTTATGTCATGAGGCTGACTATGTTACCTTGAGCAATTCTGTCAGCTCTATAATTCTAGAATTTTCCACCTTGCAGAGGTATTTTGAGAGTATATGAGTTGACAACAGAGTATATATCAGCAGACAATTCCACAGAATGACAGAATAGTTGAAGTTGGAAGGAACCTCTGAAGATCATCCAAGTCCAATCCCTGTCTCAAACCACAGTCAACTAGAGCAGTTTACTCAGGATCATGTGTATCTGGAATATCTCCAAGGATGGAGATAATATCAAGAACAGAAAACTGCTGGTAACCAGTTTAGATTCCTGTATTGAAAGTTCATGTCTCACATGGTATGTCAAGTTTGCATGGCACGTATTCCTACCAGACCCACAGACATTTGAAGATGCTGTATTAAAGTGTCACTGGAACAACGAACCTATCTATAAACCATGAAAATGCTTACAACTGCCTTGACTCATTTTTATTTTCTTATTTTTACCATCATCATCATCATCGCTTACACTAATAATGCAGGGAATTTGCTATCTTTCCTCAGCACAGCTGGAAAATTTATCTCAATTTTGCCTTACACCACCCCTTTCCCATGTACTCTGCATGCAGTTATTTGTCATAAACAAATAAATTAGCCTTAACTGTTTTGAGCACACAGACTGCTTTCAATTAGAGGTGGCACCTTCAGACTCCGTTCACTCAGCAGCAGGAGGACAGGAAAATATTTCTGTTATTGAACTCCTTGGCACTGTCTTGCTTGGGGATATTTATTTTAATAAACACAAGGTCGTTATGCTGGCATGAGGACACCGCAGGTTCTCCCTAAATGTTACTCTCTGATTATATGTTATCCATCTTGCTATTGTATCTCTGGCTGATTTTGTCAGCCTCAACTGAGCAGCTCCTGTTAAAATTAGAAAAAACCTCAAGGGAGGCCAATCTCATAAACAGAGGACTGTAATTCTGGACAGTTAGCAGACAGCTCCATATGCAGTAACAGCTCCAGCCACCTTTGTGCTGCTTGCACTATCAAGCACCTGTCACCTCACAGAAAGCTGCAAGGATTGCATCTACGTCTGCATGCTGAGGACAAGGTTGCTGATGTCTTATTCACCTTTTTTATTTTGTATGCAGAATAGAATGTAGCAATGCAGGTATTGGCCATTAAGGAGCTTTTTTAAAAGCTAGAAATGTTAGAATATTATTCTGACTGAATCTAGAATGAACAATTATGTACCCTGTTAAACACTTCTCTTTTAGTAGACTAATTATACTATCAGACCAGCCAACGCCACTCAGTTTTATGGGTGTTTTGGTCCGCTGCTGCTGCCACAAAGCACCAATTTGCCACAGTGCAGAACAACAAAAGTAATATGATGAAAACTCACGCACAGTCCTAAAAAATCTTGTAAAAAAGATAAGGGTACCTCCAATGAGAAAAGTCTCATCATTACTTCTTTTCTATGCCAACGGATGGAGAACTAAACACTCTTAAAAATATGTGAGAGAGATGGTAATGTCCTCTGTCAGTGGTGAAACAATGAAATAGTCTTATTCAACATCCGGAATGAAAAAGTAAGGAAATAAAAAGATCCTTGAGGGGAGAGGAAAAAAAAAGAAAACTCTCAAGCCTTCAATTCCATTAATGCATGACTTATTAGAGAATGAACTTTTTCTGAATTGAAATATAGAGAACATACACTATCATTCTGTATGTTGGAAAATATAAAGGAAACCTTGGTGGAATTCTGTTGACCTAGCAGAGACAGGCAGTGACTTCCTTCATCTGTGTATTGTATACCACAAAGCACAATATTGCTGTTTGGTAAATAATAATGTGCAGGGAGAATACAGGGGGGGAGGGGAGGAGGATTTTTTTATTTTTTTTTTTTAACTCTAACCCAAGGAAAGTTTGGAGAAGAAATTATTTCAAGCTGAAAAAAACCAATAATGCAACGTCTCACTTCCTGTTTTACTTTTGCTTACTAGCATAGTGATTTAAAAGAACCGATAGGAAAGGATGATTTTTTTTTTTTCATTTTTAAAGACTTCAGAGTATTTTTTCTAAAATCAGAATGTTCGTAGCAAACATGTAAACCTTAGAAACTTGCATCTATGACCTAGTGCTGCATTTGGGAAACCATATATACACTGTATGTCTGTTTTCTCAGGCTCAAAGAATAGTAAAAACCTTCTCAATAG
Source organism: Grus americana (assembly GCF_028858705.1). Lineage (NCBI taxonomy): Eukaryota > Metazoa > Chordata > Aves > Gruiformes > Gruidae > Grus > Grus americana. Next base: position 24,296,810 of record NC_072856.1, read on the forward strand.
TCATGGTAATGTATAAGAAAAAAAAATACACTTGTGCTTCCTTTAAAAATTGACGAAAATTTGGCTGCTGCCAAGACTGATTAATCTTACTGCTAACTCTGCCATTTATAACAAAACCTGTAATTCAAGAAACATTTTTAATTATCATTCACTTTAAGACTGTCAACCACTATGGTAATACATTGTATTTTCTTTGTTAGCAATGATCTCCAGAATATCTGGTTTCTTAAACATTTTCTAGCTCTTTATTTTCCTCAAGATAAATAACTTGCTCTGTACTTTTGGTGAAGAGAGGCATCCAAGCTCTCATTTTCAAATACCATCATTTTTCCTATATACACTATTCAAAAACTGAGGGCTTCTATACATGGAAGATTTCATTAAAATAGACAATTCAGTCACAGAAAGAATTTCTCAGAGCTCCATGCTGGAAAGATGCTTCTACAAACAGTTTTCAGCGCATTTCTTTCAATACTGAGCATGACCATTTAACTATGCTTGCCAGAACACTTCGCAGTGCCCAAAGCATCACCCAGAGCAAACGCAATCCTGTGACATGTTTGCCATCAACTATTACTTCCACCTGGTATGCCTGGTACACTGATTTAGGTCCCTTTCTAAACTTAAAGCACCCTAGGTGCAAATTGTCCTTTCAGTAACCCCAACCACACAAATTGCTTCACAGTTTGCCTTTCAAAAATCTTTATCTGTGTTGTCAATTTTCCTCTTTCTGTTTCTGATAATATTAATTATTAAACATCTCTTCTCATGCACTGTTTTACTGCGTGTAAAGCACAATTGCCTTAGCTTTCTGTGTCTTTTTGTGCCAATTTTGCATGCACTCCATCTTCACTACATATTATTATGCACATCCAGATACATTCAGTCCATTATTGTCCTTGCAGCTCCCACAGGTGATTCAACTGTTTTGTAAAACAGGTGCTAGAAGACATACTAATAATAAATAACAGCAATAATAGCAATAATAATAATACAAATAAGAATAAAGAGGAGGAAGTGTTGATGTTAAAGCTGAGGTTTTAGAGGCAAACTTATCTCTTCCTTGGTTTGCTATAGACTTTACTACAGATCATTGCTACGCACATGTTGAACCTGTCTGGAAACAGATATCCTTCTTGCAGACATGTTACTTGGCACCTGAAATTTCCACAGATGTATTTGTCCTTCAGCAAGGAAGTGTCCTACTTTGAATTCTGATTACTCTTTGTGGAGAGGACAGTAGAGGAGAGAAGGAGGGAAGGAGTGCATTGTTAACTCTTCATGCACTGCTGTACTACACAAAGACAAATCAGAAACTTAATCAGGATTATAAATTAGAAGAAAATGTTAAACTGTTCAATGTCTGTTATTATTAACTGTTCAGGAAAACATTGTAGAGTACAGGTTTTTTTCAATGCATTAATAACCTATAAAAGTACTTAATATTTGCAAAATAGAGAAAAAGAGCTTGCTTAATGTTTAGACAACAAGCTTCAACTGTGAGATTCAAATCTGACAATGCCACTGTGGAAGTGCATCTCTCTGCACTGAAAATCTCTGTCTCAAATAGGAGTGTAATACCTTCTTTTATCCACCCTCCTCCTATTGTATAGTATCACTCAGTCTTAAATAGTGCCCACTGGTATCACGCCTTTGCTTTGAGCAGATTTGCCCCAGGGATTAATTTAACCAAATTTGGTGAAGACTTTAATATCATCAAGCACGAACTGCTGCATAGAGGGAGGGAGGGGGGCACCTATTGTTTAATACAAGTTAGAGATTTAATAAAGAAATCCTCTGAGTAATCAGATATTCCTGAATATTGCTGTGCATTTTCATTTAATAGCTCCAAAGTAATTATTATGTAGCTACCTCAGTGTTTTGAAAAACATAACATGCAGGGTTTTTTATGATTGCATGTTATTCTTTCACACCAACCTTGTCACTTCAAGAGGCCTTAAAATATAATGAATCACAGAGATCCTGTGATTAAGCTGAAGAGAGGCTTGTGCTTTCAAAATTCAGCATTCAGCTACATCATTTAATAGCTCTTCAGAAAATTTTAGCTTAAAAGACATTTCATAATAAGTATTTAATCAATCAGCAAAATGAACTGTTCCCGTTTCTTTTATAAGGTATGTTATTACTTTCAGACATCAAGAACCACCTCTTTTTGGTTGCTGTATAAGCACACTGTAAATGGCAATGCAATAAACAAAAAAGTCAGTCTGGAGGTATTCTGCCAGTGGGGTAGCTGAAGTACCAAATCATTCATAAAAACAAGAAATCAAGGCTCAAACAAACTGTCTATTCTTTACACCATTTATAGCTCTTCCACTGAAAGGATGAGCAGAGAATTACTTGCAGACACAACGCACAGTATCTTGGAGACACTGCAAAAGTAGCTCAAAATTAGGACTTCACTGAAAAATCTAGTTGATACATACATGCTTGCATAGACCTAGAAGAGATTTATCTTGTGATTCTAATCCATCTACTTTTTCTACGGTAAATCTACAAATTACAATCATACTGAAGTCTACGCTAACAAAGTAGAACAACTACGCTAATTTTGAATGACACTGTCCAGGACATGAAAACAATCTAGCCAAAGAAACACGGCGTGGAGCTGGAATTCACTTCCCTTGTTACCACGTACACAACTTTCCCAGTAAGATCTACCCCAGGCATCTCTACTGTAACCCAAAACCAAACTGGTAACCAAAAAATTATGGTTTCAACCCAGAGTGGTATTTTTTCATTATCAGTAGTGTTGGAACATAAGGCTTTCAGCACTGAAGTACAGACCTTTGCAAAACACGAAATAAATTACTCCAACAACTTTGAACCACAAGACACTAATGCATTAACATATAATCTAAGTACCATACAACATTTTTTAAATGTATTTGCTTAGAGAAAATGTATTTAAATGTATTTTCTGGAGAATTTTTTTTTTTTCTCTAGAATACAGACAGTAGAGGAACAGTATGAATTTCATTTTATTTCTACCATTGCACTCTTTTCAACTGGCAAGATAGGCAGTAGAGGCAAAGACTTCAATATTATTATCACGTAAGTGTTATGGAGCAATTCACCTGCTATCAGTGATCAACCATTCTTGGTCCTTCCAAGTCTATTCCAGAGTACTATCATGTAGAAGTGACCTCTTCAGGCCCACAGAGCAGCTGTCAAAAGTCTGCAGATTTCCCACAGATGGGCTGTTATCTGAGACAGAGCATAAAATTTACTTGGGTATCAGTAATACCTTGGCCAGGATCCTAACCCCTGGAGAAACTCTTCACAACAGCAGAAACATCACAGTTTTTCAATGAACCAGACAGCAAAGGGTGAACACCACAAATATTTTGCAACTGCATTTAAACATCCTTTGTCTCCTTGTGAATCATCAAGACAGTGAACCTTCGGACTGTTATAAAGGCGTATTTCTGCTTTTGTGGAGCATCCTGAGAGATGGGAACATACGTGCAGATGAGTTAGCATTTTTTTACCCACTACGTGAGAAAACTGACTCCTATGTAGGACTGTGGATACCGGGGTCGTTCAACTTCCCTGGAATTAGCAGACTTGTCTCAAACTATAAATTGAATGTCACCTCCTCGTTATGGGTAGAATAACTGCATTTTGTTACAGAGGCAAAAATATGCTAAGACACTATTACATTAATAGTTATTCACTTTACATGTGGTATATGACAGGTTCCTAGTAGCTTATTAATTGTTTATGAAGTTAAGGAACTATTTTGCTTTCCTTTGTTTTATATTTTCTCATAGAATTATTGAAATGAATTGAAATACATATTCTTGTGCAGGTTCTAAAAAATAAGATTGATATAAAGATATCAATACTTGGTAATGCAACCAAATAAATCTGAACACAGTCTGAGTTCTTTAAGATTCAGGTCAATAAAGACATCACTATTATCTAATAACAGGTGATAATTCTGTGTAAATGTTATTAGAGAATCCCACAGAAAACTGTAAACATGGTCAGATTTTTAATATTTAGAGATTTCTGATAGCATCTTTTGTGTTGAATTCTAATATTCTCAGCAAGAAAGAAGAAAGGCAATGATCCTCTTTAAAGGTCAGAAAAGAGTGAGGGAAAATGCACATGTAATGACCTCAATTTTTACATTAATAACTTCAGTCTGTTTTAAACCTATGAATAAGCAGCATCTTCAATTTAAACCAGGTCTTTTTTTCAAAATTATTTCCCCTCCTAGAACTGCACTATGGGCATTGTCACATTTGATTTTAAATATTTGAAGTTTTCAAGGTGATAAGACCATTCCTAAGCAGTTAGTATCTCACAGTTGAATTGACAAGATACTGCTAATTACTGTAGAGAGAAAAGGTAATGTTGGTGCTCAAGATCCAAGCTGCTTGTAGGTTTAAAAAATAATAAATTCTGTAACAAAAATAATGGACTATACAGCTTTAGATTTGCTATGCTCTTTCCACAGCTGTTGGCTGAAAACACTGTCAAGGGTAGAAATAAGAAACTGAGAATTTACTGGGTACCAGGTAGCCTACATTTATGTGCCTATTCAATTTACACTATTCAGCTTCTGAAGGTTAATTTTCAAGCTATCATTTTTAAAAAACTATCTGTAATAGAAATTAAAAATGCAAAGCAATTAGACCCTTTAAAAGATCTCAAGTTCCTGTAGCTACTGCAGAAGGAGTAGAGGAATGTAAGAAAAGACTATAAACCAGAAGTCCTCATTGCTCCTACTGGGAACTGTAGATTGCTAATTTCTCTTAAAAATCCAGCACTTATTCAAAATAACTAGCACCTAGCATTCTCAGTTTGAAGACTGGGTTCAACTGGAGGCACAGAAAACTTCCAGCGATCTTGCTCAAGGTATTTTTTCAGATCTAATGATTGCTAAAATGAACAAAGATTCAAGTAGTAACATCTCCAGGTGGCCAGAACAATAACTAACAATAATAGTGTGTAATAAGCCATTTTTTCTCTTTTTTTTCCTTTTCTATCTCTTTTTTTTCTTTTTTCTTTTTTCTTTTTTTTTCTTTTTTTTTCTTTTTTTTTCTTTTTTTTTCTTTTTTTTTCTTTTTTTTTTTCTTTTTTTTTTTTTTAAACATTTCTGCTGAATGCATGGAAACGTGACTGGGAATTTCCACTTGCATGCCTTAGAATCCATGGATCTCACAAGTCATTTAGTAATTTCCCAATGTCCCATTTGATGCCCCAGTACATCTCTTAGCTTCCTACACTGATAAGCAAGCGGGAAATAAGCCTGTAGCCAGAGAAAGACTACATTAGAATTTAGACCTGCTAACCCCACCCACGGGAATATTTCTATTTCCTTGACATGACTGAGAAATACTTGTCCTGACTGATTTTACAAATGTATAATTTATCTCAAATAGAGGGAAAAAATACTAGAGATTTGTCTAATTCAGGCATTTAGAAGTTGAGTCGGACCTTAAAATGTCCTGATATTAATTAGCTGAAGCAAAGGGAAAGGTAAGGCACAGTAATTCTTCAGTCAGTTTCCCCTTCATCTTGTGAAATAACAATCTCACACTGTGCTGGTTTTGGCTGGGATAGAATTACTTTTCTTCATAGTACCTACTATGGGGCTATGCTTTGGATTTGTGCTGAAAACAGTGTTGATAATACAGAAGTGTTTTTATCATCGTTGAGCAGAGCTGACACAGAGCCAAGGCCTTTTCTGCTTCTCACACCACCCCACCAGCGAGTAGGCTGGGGGTGCACAGCTGACCCCACCTGACCAAAGGGATATTCCATATCATATGACATCACGCCCAGCATATAAAGCTGGGGGAAGAAGAAGGAAGAGGGGGACATTGGAGTGACGGTGTTTGTCTTCCCAAGTAACCGTTACGCGTGATGGAGCCCTGCTTTCCTGGAGATGGCTGAACACCTGACTGCCCATGGGAAGTGGTGAATGAATTCCTTGTCTTGCTTTGCTTGTGTGCGCGGCTCTTGCTTTACTTATTAAACTGTCTTTATCTCAACCCACGAGTTTTCTTACTTTCACTCTTCTGATTCTTCTGTTCCCCCCATCCTGTCATGGGAAAGTGAGCGAGTGGCCATGTGGTGCTTAGCTGCCAGTTGGGGTAAAACCACAACACACACACATCTGAAAGTTGAATGAGAGATCAGATACTAGTGGTATGAAATGACAAATCTACCACCCAAACTGAACTGCCATTATTTAGGAGTGGGATGACAGTGCTCATACCCTTCTTAGCAGCCTCCTCATAACAGGAGCCAGATAATGAACTCAAAGTTAAAATGCCATGTAACAGTGGCAGAGGACGCTTAACTGTGAATACAAAATCCAATGAATCAGTGAGGACATTTGAAGTGCACAATATAAAATCATAAAGACATTATCCATGGAGAAGCAGACAAGCTTGAACTTTAACTAATGCTCTGTCAGTAACTGACCTTCACTGTACGAAATGTTACTGATATTAATTAGCAAGGCCACAAAACAATCTTTATGGTGCAAGGAAATAACGTTCTCGCTTTACACTTGGAAAACTGAGGCACAACAGGTTAGAAACTGGCTATAGTAATATCGGTACGTATGCACCATAGAAATCTAATTAAAATATTAATACATGCTTTTAAAGTTGTTAAAGCTACAGAGGAGAGTTCTAGCTGTCTGTGGAAGAGGAAAGTGGAAATCTTCTCTAGCAAAAAGTATGAATCACTGCAAGGACAAGACGACACCCACAGTGCTACAGACAACTTGAATGAAGGGAGGCCAGATGGCTTTGAAGTAAATACAAGTTCATTTCTGGCTACCTAAGCTTACTTATCAATAGCAAGGCATACAGGAGTGAGCAAGCCTACTGCACATCCATCATTCACATTTCTCCATTTCATTATAGACAGAAAATGCACTTACAATATGTCAAGCTGAAATAGCTCTTGGCATGAGTCAGACAGGAAAAAGCCATAAAAGATCAGCCAAAAGGAAATGCAAAATCATGTAAAACTGGTGAATTTTTTTTTTCTCCCAGTCTCTGGAAAAGGAAAATGCCTCATTTTGCAGCAAAAAAAAGTCAACAAAAAAGAACAACATAAAATTTCTTATCTCCTTATTGTTGAAAAGTGAAATTATTTTTCTAACTCTGCCCCTCCATATTAGCTGCAAAAGAGAAGGATAGACATACAGATGAAATGGCTATGTTGTAGAATATATCTTCTCCTTTTTATGTTCCTTGCCTTTCATTTTCTCTAGATTGTTATGGGTTACTTACACTGAAGAAACTGAGGATGAAACCAAGAGGAAGTTGTTCCCATTTAACAAATCCAGTCTCAATACTGTTTAATGTATTTACTGGATTTAGCGCAGGTCATCCTTTATTCTGTCTAGAGGGTGAGGCACATAAAGGCTGTGTCTACACTGCCTGCTAAACACGCTCAAAAATCCTGAAATTCTGCCCCCATAGCTGTTAAGGTTTGAATGCCATTGAAGTGTCCTGCTACTCTTTTCCTGCCCATGTGCTACTACCTTCTTCTGCTAGAAAATCAACAGCACACTAGTCTCCTTTTGCAACCCAGATGTGGCCAGGATGGAGACAAATTCAGTCATCTCCTCATTGCTGAAAACATGTTCTGCAGTCATCAGATGATAAAATGAACCTGAAGAAATCTTGATGCATTTATTTTATCCTTACTTTATCACTTAATTTTCTGCTTCAATAAAAAGACTGTCAAACAAAGATTTTATACGGGAAAAACAAAGCATCAAGTATTTAATAACTATGAAGCATTTAATAAATAGCATAAATAAAAAACCAGAAATACACAGAATTAGGAAATTAACTGTTTCAAGGGTGATGAAGGAATGCAAGAAAGTTGAAGAGTAAAACTTTCTGTGCAATACAACTGCATCACAGACAGCAGCAGCTCATTCTTCCTCTAACATTGTAGCTCCCCGTAAGTGACCCTGCCTTGGAGGCACCAACTCTAATTACTCATATAACATCGCCAGGAATACCCCTACTGCTATGTGTATCAACAGAGCAGATCAAACAATCACATAAGTGATCCACTAATAAAGAGTATATAAACAAATTTAATTAAAATATTCCCAACTCAACAGTTTTGTTATCTATTTAATTCTACTGCCATATTTTACACATACAAGGTATAATGTTCCACATACTTTCTTTAGGGGGTCATCCTGGGTTCTAAGGCACATAAAATAATTAGAAGATCTTCCCAACAATACAAATGTTTTTGATCCAATCCATTAAACAACCTTAACAGTCAAATGCTAATTTCTACTACCTGTCAGGAAGGTGTCTGCACCCAGCCTTTCCCTATCTATCCCATACTTAAAGGAAGGGAGTATATATGAAAGCAAAGCATGTATAGTTGGTTTAAAATACAGTCAGGTTGACTTAACAATCAAACCAACCCTTTTAATAGCTGAATACTGGAGCACTTGAAGTCTGGGTAAGCAGATCCACCTGCTGACCCATCCTAAGAAATAAAAGATGAAAAAAAAAAAAATTGGCATCTGCTGAAATAATGCCATATTTTGCGTGGTTTTCAGGGCAAAAAAGAGATATTTACTCCAGAATAGGAAATAGTCCAGTGATTAGAGTACTAATCAAAGTATGAGTACCACAACATTGGTATCCTTTTCTTAAACTTTCCTCGCCATGTATTACTCATGATAAAAAAAAAAAAAATCCCCAAAATAAACTGCAAGTCTCTACCACACTACATCCCAAAAAATTAGTCCAAAGTTCACATGTTATCAAACATCCCAACTTATAGCTGTGTCCTGCCTTCTGCTTATATGCAAAATCAGAGAAGACAGCCAGGAAACACTCTACCAAAAAAAAAAAAGATTTTTCCTACTTCTCTGCCTGAGGACATGTGTGACAGGCATGTGACAGATGTTAGTCACTGCTGCTTAAGGCACATGGGTATTGCAGTGACTTACATAGTGTAAAACTATGCAGATTAGGAGAGATTATTCTATCAGACAGATAAGGTCAAGTTTCTGCATTGGTCAGCAAAACGCCAAACTCTCAAATTAAATTCATAAACAGTGAAAATACAATTAAACACAAAGAAATGTTTCTGCATGCTTTGGAATTTTACATTAAGAATGGATCTGCATGCTTTGGAATTTTACGTACCTTTAAGAACTGAACATTCTTACCTGAATCAAAGAACCATCTTTTCCTTACTCCCAGTTTAAATGATGTTCAAATTCCTACTCATAAAGGAAAAAGATGGGTGCAAGAACTGGAAGCCAAGATTCAGGAGACAGACATTAGTATTGGAGTTAAGAAACCCCCATCCAGTCCAAAAGGATCAGGAGTTCACTACCAAGTCGTATTTCCAAATTTGTTATTGATTAGCTATCACATGGAAAACAACTCCTTTAAACTCTCTGAACCTCATTTCAGACATGCCAAAAATAACTCATTTTGGTTTGTTTTGCCATCTGTAATTGGACATCTTTCTGTTTAGGTTATATCCATCACTAAAACATACATATGAAGGGATAGAAGTACACACATGTGGCATTCACACAAATTGCTTAGTAATTGTAAAGCACCTTCAGGATATGAAGTGTACTTTAAGTATTGCAAGCTCTTACCTCTTTTAAAAGGAAAGTTACTAGTGCTTGTAAAAGGAAAAATACCTCCATGTAATTAAAAGACTAAGACGCCTGCTAACTCTGCAGCATACAAGCCTGTACACCAGTGTCATGGTTTAGCCTCAGCCAGTAAATAAGAACCACATGGCTGCTCGCTCACTCCTCTCCTCCCCCCCTTCCCCCCTCCACCCCCCGGCCCCAGTGGGGATGAGGAGATGGGAACAAAAAGGCACAACTCGTGGACAGTTTACTAGGACAGCAAAGGAAGAGGCAAATAACAATAATACTAATAAAAGGATATACAAACTCGGTGATACACAATGCAATCTGATCAGCACCTGGAACCCAATGCCCAGCCTGTCCCTGAGTAGCAACTCCTCCTCCCCAGCCAGCTCCCCCCTTATATACTGAGCAAAATGTCGAATGGTATGGCATAACCCTTTGGATGCTTTGGGTCACCTGTCCTAGCTGTGTCCCTTCCCAGCTTCTTGTGAAAATTAACTCTATCCCAGCTGAAAACCAGGACATTATCCACTCTTTATTCTGTACCATCTGTCATGCCCAGATCCTACACTTTCCAATTAATCACTAACACTTTTCCTGTCTTTGATAAATATATATATATATATGTATCTCATATATATATGCAGATATAATTCCCTTAGTCTATGGGCCATCCCTCTAAAATGTCCCTTGAGTTTATTTAGTGCATGACTTTGGGCTCCTTCTGTTGTAATAGTTTGTCAGGGCAGGAGCGATGGTGTGTGGTGTCGGATTGTTGCATGCTGCATCCAGAGCTTGCGGCTAGTATATCTGTCATGACCCATGTCCACGGTCTATGGGATAAAGATGTCAGTTTTGAGGAGGTTGTTGGGTGCCAGCTGCTGAAGTCAGTTCTAGTTCCACCATCACTGCACTTTGCTCAGTTTCATCAAAGTTCATCCTTCGTTAATTTGTGTGATTTTTACTGTAATACCATTGACACAGCATATAGCAGTTGTAGTTGTGACGACAGACAATGGCAGGCTTATTTAGCACTTAACATCATACAATTTAATTTAATGGCTATTCTCACCCAAAATCAAATCCCCTTGAGGTACACGTTGGACTTACCCATCCTTCCGCATCACACACCAAGTGCACCCAGGTCCTTGAGCAAAAGCAATCCTGCAGATGGGTTTTCCTTTCCCTGAAGCAGGGCTAGCCCAGACTGTCTTCCCTAACATAGTCTTCATGTGCACTATGGGGACTTTATCCCCTTCTACAGTACATGGAAGTTTTGATTGGGCAGGGCCAGCTTGATTGGTAGATCCCCTCATGTTAACTAACCAGGTGGTTTTTGCTAGATGTGTATCCCAATGAGGTCCCACCACCCATTGCTCTCACTGTAGTCTTTAGCAGTCCATTGTACTGTTCAAGTTTCCCAGAGGCTGGTGCATAAGAGGGGATGTGATACACCCACTCAATGCCATGCTCTTCGGCCCAGGTGTCTATGAGGTTGTTTCAGAAATAAGTGCCCATTGTCTGACTCAATTGTTTCTGGGGTGCCATGTCACCACAGGACTTGCTTTTCAAGGCCCAGGATAATGTTCCGGGCGGTGACATGGGGCACAGGATATGTTTCCAGCCATCCAGTGGTTGCTTCCACCATTGTAATAACATGGTGCTTGCCTTGGCAGGTTTGTGGGAGTGTGATAAAATCAATTTGCCAGGCCTCCTCACATTTATATTTCAGCCATTGTCCTCCATACCAGAGAGGCTTTACCCGTTTGGCATGCTTGACTGCAGCATGTTTCACATTCATGGATGACCTGTGAAATAGTGTCCATGGTCAAGTCCACTCTCAATCACAAGCCCATGTGTATGTTGCATCTCTTCTTTGATGGCCTTAGGGTACACTATGCACCGGTGTCCACTAGAGCCTTATACTGTTGTGGATCTGATGTGCCAGGCCATTGGATCCACACAATCCAATAAACCCAGTTGTCCCTTTCTTCCACCTGGCTGGAGGCAGGGTACCTCTAATCCTGCTCATCATATTCATTACTCAATCCTTGTAAAAATGACTTAGAAGTCCCCTCAAGAGGATGATAAGTATGATCAGGCCTTTCACTCTGTCTGGGGAACTGCCTACTGGAAACTGGAGCAATATTTTTCCTAGAAGAATCCCTTTTATGATTGTTCTTTCCTTGCAACTAACATACTCATGCCTCTAGGCTCTAGGGTCAAGGTATGCTTTCCATCCCACTTCCTCATGTCCTCTCCATGGTCATGCAGGTAAAACCACAGGGTGCCTCATGGTGTGTACCCTCTATATCCTCTCTCTTGAGCAGAGGAACGCTTACTCCTAATACTGAGATACTGGTCTGTACAGGTGGGGAATAGGACCTATTCTCTTTGAGTTGCTGGACCTTCTGGGACAGTTTCTCCACAGCCAAGACAAGGGAGGAAGAGAGACTTTCTTCATATTGCCCAAGTCAGCCAGCCATTTCATCTCCAGTCCTGCCTCTTCGCCTTTCCAGTCCATTACTGCCAGTGAGCTGGCGTACAACGATGATGTGGTCTGTACAAACTTCCACCACATGGGTCGTGTGCACCGGACTTCATCTGGATCTGTGGGTAACTGCAAATTGTCTGGGTCATAATAAACCATGTCCCACATGGCTAATTCCCTCAGGCACTGGATACCTCTCTCTATGGTGGTCCACTTGCCTGGATACAACATCATCACTGAAGATGATAACTTTCCCTCACGCTTGAAAGAAGTTGCCTCCAGAGGCTGAGGGCTTGTGTCCTATTCATAACTGCCTTGTCAATGACCCCTCCCCTAGACAGGGATCCCAGCTGCTTGGCCTACCAGCCCTCTAATTCTGGGCTACTGCCCCCATTATCCCAGCATCAGAGCAGCCAGGTAACGATGTACTCACCTGGACATCGGCTGAAACCTTTTTGCATATCTCGCAGCTCGCTCAGGGACAGGGATCAGGTGATTACCTCCGGTTCTGCCTCTTCCTCCTGTTCTTGTGATGGTCCTGGTTCATCATCATCCCTTACTAAGTGAACTGATTTCTCTGTGTATTTCTTCTTGTGTATAGGGGCAACTGATACCAGGACTGGTTGGTAATTTTTCCTCTTGCTCAATCTACAGTATACCTTCACTTAAGAAACTGTTTGACTGGAAAGATTAAGGCCTATCTATTAGATAAAAATAGACTCTTAACATGGGATATATGGGCTTAAAACAACATCCACTTACTTCAGCAAGCAATGTGAGTGGTTAGTAGCTCTGAAAATCAGAATAAATTGTCACTGAAAGGACAATACTTTCAAGTACACGATTCATATAAGCAATTTTTCGTTCAATAAAAACTCTACCAGTTAAAGAACAAATAGTCCATCTTCAGCTCATACAGGCAGGCTGGATTGGAGGAAAGCAACCTGAGTTTGCCAAGACCTGGAATTTGTTACACAGGTGATTTCTAATATTACTGTACAACTCAGCTATGCAACAAACCACAAAAAATGTAAAACCAAAAAAAGATACTACAAAACAATAACCTAGAATACAACATAAATTTAAACAAAAATCTATTCCTGAAACAAAAACCTTTTGTTCCATTTCATGCCATTTTAATTCCTCAGAGAAACTTTATGGGTATTAATGCATTTGAAAACCAAACATTTTTAAGAAAAAATAGAAAAAAAAATCCTACAAAACCACTGAGAAGACTTGTGAATTGCATTGCCTCATACTGCAGGAAGGCATATAATATAGTTTATAAAGACTACGATGCCCAAATCCTCCTTACAAGGAATGAACAAAAGGGAACTTTTCCATGAGCTTCAACAGAGCACTGTCAGCTACTTACTACTAAGAAATTTGAGGAGAATAAGCAAAACAGAAACATTCACAGAAGAGGATGGGTTCATCTCACATTTCTTACTTTTCAGGCACCAATTTTTAGACCATAGAACAATGAGCACAGTTGCCTTTGCACAACCAGGATGGGAAAATAAGTCACAAGACAGCACTCGAATTATTTGAAACTATAAATTTAAAGTGAAAATAGATAAATGTAACATTTCAATATTCTTACTGAACTCCCTGTTGAGATACTGCTGGAATCCTCCCAGCAGGGATCTTGTAGCTGAAGAAGGGTAAGTTCATTGCAAGGTAAAACATAAAACTTGAGGAGAGAAGACAATGAGCAGGATTTTCCAAAGCACGTTCAAAGTAAGGTAAGACAAACGGATTAGTAAAGTAATTTCATTACTTCCTGTAAAAATTAGTGATGGCTCAGACAGATTGTTTAAACAATATATAAACAATTATTTCATAGCCTTTTAGTACAGCTTCCAGCTTAATATGACCCAGCCTACTTGAATCCTTGCCTGTTCAATGTCTTCTCTAGACAGTTCCAGGAACTGAGCCTTAGCTTAGGTATGAGTGATCATATGTTAGCAGTGGGATGAGCGTCCCTGAATGCACACACTGTCCAAAAGCAATGACATAAATTAAAGCTTCCCTACCAGCATTTACCACTTAAGACTCATCTTGTATGCTTACAACAAGTGAAGTCTGGCTTTGATAAGTGATAAGGTAATACATTTTCTCAGAGTAAATTTTGCATAAGTAGCTATGCACAGAATAATACCTCTTTGTTCCCCCACCACAGGCAGAGGAAGATTGCAAGGCATGGTAAAAACATCTCGACCCACAAAGTCTTTGGCATCATGTCAGCAAAGCAAGCTCCTGCTATCACAAGCACACATTTGACCTTGGGAAAAGCTTAGTGTTGACTGGTACCAAAGGGATTAGTAAATGCACCATTTTTCCAACACAGTTTCAATTACTTTGATGAGCAATTAAAATGCTAATTAAAAAACAATCCAAAACTCAGTGCTCAGAAGGTTATGAAATAATAAGCTCTTGTACACTCACTGCATTGGAAGCATTAAGAAGAAGGTCACAATGCAGCTGGAGCAGAAAGAAAGGGACTGTATTATGCTTGGGGTTGTTTGTTTATCTATTAAAGAGAAAAAGATACTTTAAATACATCTGGCAATGTGTTTTCTAAGTGCTGAGTTAGACCAAAGGTTTACATAAACAGTACCTTGGCAGATATTGGCTTCAGGCAGAATTCATCACTCACATAGGACAGCAAAAAAAAGCACAGGCACTCTGTTGTCAACTGGAGAAGTTCAGAGTTTATCAGTCAAGTTCTAAAATTATCATGAAGTTGTTTTAATAATGAGGGGATTTTTTTTTAAATGGCTAAAGTTTAGGCTTACTTGCTTTCAGCAAGTTCATGTCTGCAATCAAGAGAATTAGAAACTTGCTTTTATTTCAACTTCCTGTTGTGATTCTCATGAAATTGTAGAAATTTAGAAATTGGCATCTGAGGAAAACCTCTAAACATTGTGAGTCACAAAAAAAAGTTATGAGAGCTAGTAGCACTGCCTCCATCACTATGTGCCAGTTAAGTTCTGTTCTGGAGGATGAAGTGGGACACAGGACTGGTCAAAAAGGAAACCAAAGCACTAAAATAATTTTTCAAAAAATCTTTTCCTGTTTTACATGCTCAAAAGTACAATAACCATTGTTTTGAATTAAATTTTCTACAGGCTAGAGTACATCAAGCTGTGCGTAAGAATCATTCCTTGCCATCCCACCTGGGAAGGCCCCGGAGTAACCCTGGAATTCCCATGTACTGTACAGTCAGTGGTGAGAGAGGAGCCAGTTCCTAATCACATATAACTCATTCTCATATGAACAGGATTCAGCCTGTTCCTCCAAAGCTACTTACTGAGATCTTGTGCATTTACCAAGTCATGTTTTCCATCATAGCTATACATATTTACTACCGAAGTTTCTTCGGGTTTTTGTGGGTTGTGTGGTTTGTTTGTTTGTTGTTTTTGTTGGGTGGTTTGGGGGTTTTTTGGTTGCTTTTTTTTTTTAAATGCTGTTAAGTTGCATTTAATGCAGCACTGGAGACCAAAATCCTTGTCACAATGCACTGACTCTATCATGGATGCTGCAACAAAGTAATTTTCCCTTAAACGATCTCAGTGATACTCAAAATGCATTATCATTAAAAGAAAAACAAAGCAGTAATGTAACCTCAGCCTTCTGGTACCTCTAAAAAGCGACTGCGTATCACTAAAACCAAATAAAAATATTTCTTAAAAAACACAGGTTCTTGTCATCTATTCAATAGCTGTCCTGGATTCTGTGCGAGGTCTTGATTTATGTGATTGGCATCTGTATTTCTGAGGTTAAAGATGGAGATCTTTTACATTGTTGGAAAGAACTGCATGGGTTCTCCTGTGAAGCAATATTAATTTGCTTTTCTATCTTATAATATCATACATATGGAATCACTCAATAAATTGCCCATGTCCTACATCTCAGTTTATCCACCTGTTAAAAAAAAAAAAAAAGTGTAGCAAAATTACTCTCAAAGGAATCAAACAGCAGAAGACAGAAGAAAAACCTTCGTGCCACAGAACATAATTCAGATTTTATCTCAGAAGTTAAATCCTTATTCTAGTGATATAGCTAATGAAACTGCATTGGGCTGTATGGCTACACAGACCCAGACACAAGGCCAGAAAGATGAGTTCCTAAGTAGTCTCACTGAAGTAAGCCATATAATAGCTTGCAAAATCGGTGTCTAATCTAACCCCACTGTCTAAAGCACATTAGTAAAACAATACAGAAATTCTTTGTTATACAGACTGAAAACCAGAATAAGTTATTACTGAACAGTCTATTTTTTCTATTAATAACATTAATCTTCAAAATAATCTGAAAATTAAAATTCAAATCCTTGAATTACCCTTTCCACTTCAGTATATTACTAAGATTTTTTCTGATTAATAGATCTCCAGGGCTATACATGACAGCTGTTAAGAGGACCTGGTAATGCTGCAGGAAAGAAATAAACCTATTCTCTCCATTGGAAACTGCCAGGTGAAATTTCATCCACTAACTGTAATTACCACGACTGGATTTTGGCCAAGACATTATGAACATTAACACTTCAAATTATGATGTAGATCAAATTAACATTTCAAAGAAACATGACTACAACCATGTCATTGCTTTTATTTGGATACATCTCCTGAAAAAAAGGCTACTTTGTAATATTCTTTAAAATATTTTATGTAGCACTAAAATGTTCAAATGAGTGGTATCAGCAAAAAGAAAACGTGGCTGCACTCATTTTTAAGAAAAAAATTCCCTAAGGTGTTAGCTTTCTTCTCCTTTATTTCATTATACATCCCCTTAAGTCTGCTAATCCAGTTTCATGTCTCCAGCATCATTTACATTTTGTATGCTAATTTCCCGGCAGGTTCTGGCTGTTCCAGGTATTTTCCTTAGCAGAGTGTCAGAGGATTCTCACTTCTTTTCTATGCCACAAATCCCCGTAAAACCACCTAAATAGTGTTGTGGTACCTACTAGTAAGTTAGATCACATTTCTTAGCTGACAAAGTGAAAGTAGTCTTACCTTAATGCAAGAGAATCAAATAGAAAAGATTACATTATTAGAATATTTAAGGAAAGCTGGTGGTTTCACCAACTTTGACAGAGTGTGACTTCCTAATACTAATAACATTAGTCAATAAAGAGCATGGAAGAAAGTCACTGAAGGAATTGACCAGCATTCAAATTTTTAATTTATGTTTTCCTTACACATATAAAGGAATGAGGGCCACCAAGATGATCAGAGGGCTGAAGCACCTCTCCTATGAGGACAGGCTGAGAGAGTTGGGATTGTTCAGCCTGGAGAAAAGGCGGCTCCGAGGAGATCTAATTGCGGCTTTCCAGTACCTGAAGGGACCTACAGGAAAGATGGTGAGGGACTGTTTATCAGGGAGTGTAGTGACAGGACAAGGGGTAATGGGTTTAAGCTGAAGGAGGGTCGATTTAGATTAGATGTTACAAAGAAATTCTTTACTGTTAGAGTGGTGAGGCCCTGGAACAGGTTGCCCAGAGAGGTTGTGGAGGCCCCATCCCTGGAAGTGTTTAAGGCCAGGTTGGATGAGGCTTTGGGCAACGTGGTCTAGTGGAGGGTGTCCCTGCCCGCAGCAGGGGGGTTGGAACTAGATGATCTTTAAGGTCCCTTCCAACCCAAACTATTCTATGATTCTATGACATTATACAAGACAACAGTCATTTGTGGAATTGGCGAGAATACTGTATATACATTATTTAACAGTACTAAGAATTGAATTGATCCAACTCCTACAGAAGCCAAATTTCGTATAACCCAAGTTAAACACGGAACTCTACCAATAGCTTTCAGCAGTATAAAACATAAAACCCAAAACCCAAAACCCAGTAATCAGTAGGTTTTGGTTTTATGCAGTTGATGGCAATTTCTGTCTGAATGCACAGCTATTTGGTGAACTATACTTTATTTATGTTTCTATTAAATATCGTAAAAATAATAAGCTACTTCTCCTAAGATGAACAGTTGGTTTAAGGATACTGAAAATGCCTCCTTCCTCCCTCCCTTCCTCCCTCCCTTCCTTCCTTCCTTCCTTTGTCTCTCTGTCTCTTTCTTTCTCTAGTTTTCTCTACCTTTTCTTTGTATTAGTGTGAAATTTTTTGTCCCTCTTAATTGTTATCACAATAGCAAATAAAACTGTTAATATGTAGATTCTATGAAGTGTATCTCTCAATCTAGGCCCACAGTTTCGAGGACACTTCAGCTGAAACAGGACAGAATAATAATTTGGAAAAAAACCCGCACATATAGAAAGAGTAGTTATGGAATCCATAAATGTGAAAGAACTGAAAGGTTTTCAAAACAGACTATAAAAACCCAGATAATATCAGAGAAGAGGGACAGATGGGTTTTCCCCCTTTTAAAATGTTAAACTGAGTAACTGCTTTCTCATAGAGATGAGCTCAAATTGACTTTTCTGCAGTTTGCTACTAATATTTTTTACTTGCTTTGTGTTACAGTAAAGAAGGCATTTCTGAATATAGTTGATATTTAGTCTTGAGTTTAGACATACACCGCTATCCATACCCTAAACCATATATATATGGTCTATATGGCTGAACTCCAGAGGTTTGATGCTCAGGTTTGAAGTCTACAGTTTTTATTTGGATTACTGCTACATTTTGGGTTTCTTTGTTCTTTTCTTCTTTTTTTTTTTTTATTATTATCAACATCCCAAAAGTTCTGCTGAGATATAATCAACACAAAATGAGGGTTTATTTGGGTTTTTTTATTAAAAAAAGGAGAAGGAGAGGAGTCACTGCAGAGAAGTCATGACCCATTCACTTCCAGAGACAGAAAAAGAGGAAAACCTAATTGGAGGTGGAAAGCAAAAAAGAAAGAAGCATGACAGTATGGTTTCAGTAAGTCACCTTTCCTGCTTTCTTTTTATTAGAGAAAAATAACTCCAGCAAATAAAACACAGGCACCTCTATCTGCTGGGGTTTTATATACTCCAGGTGATTGCTCCTCTCATTCAAAATTGCTTCATTCCAGGAATACAAAATTGGGACTCCTTTTTTTCATGTGCCTTTTTTCTTCATTGTGTTCCTCTATTTTTCTCTTCCTTCCCTCCTAACATTCTCTTCAATATTGTTCTGTTTCTTTTGCCGATATTTTTATACTGGATTTTGTGAGCCAGACTGTAGTTTTTACAGCCAAAATATTTCGGTTAATAGTATAAAAGACAGATGGCAGAGTTTGAAGTTTCTAGTAGTGATGGTCTTTTACTAGCAGTCAGTACACAGAGGAAGCAAAAAGTTGCCAAAACCATCTCCCACAAACATTTGGAAGTATGTAGAAACACTAGGAAATCCTAGAAAGCGTTCAGAAACTCTCTTCTAGAAACATTCAAAGATGCAGATAGAGTACTTGAAGTTGCGCGTGCATGAAAGGAAGGCAGTAGGTTAAGACCTGTCTCTATTACAGTTGCTGTAAACAATCCCAGAATCCACTGTTTCTTTTCCATAAAAGAATGTTCTGATAAAAGTTGCTCTTGGTTTACAGCTTGTAGGCCATTCCCACATGTTTTTACTACTTTATTACCATTTCTGATCAAGTGGACAGGGAAGGAATACAAAAGACTAGCTGTGTTAGTAAGGAAATAAATAAAAACATGCAAAGCTCAAGGGCATAAAGATTTGAAAGTTAACCTTCTACCCAAAGTGTTTGCAGGAACTATAGCTTGTAGAGGACAGCCTGACAAATTGCTTTTCTTCATATTTTTATTCTTTTAAATATTCCTTTTTCTGAAAAGTTTGAAACTATGAAGGCAGACACAAAAGAAAAAGAACCACATGGTACCACCATAAGGAAAGTAGGTGGAAATATTAAAATGGAGACATTTATTTTATAGTGTGTATGTCCTTATTACACCTCCCAGATGCACTCTTCCATCTTTTCACTCTAATATTGCTGTGCAGTCACCATCCTAATTTGTTGTTGTGTTTTTCAGTGTATAAATGAAGCCTCCAGTTTGCTAATGGAGAATACAATTGTACCAGAAATTGCATGCTGACCCATATTTCATAATTTAATGTGAATCTGCACATAACAAATAGTAAACTTTGCTGCTGCCTCTTTTAGAATTTCCCAAGCTTTAAAAAGAAACAAAAGAAAAAAAAAAATCAATCTTGCACTAATTGGCATGGATTGGTAATTTTCTGTGAGCCGTGACACAATTACTTATAAACCGTACATAGCAGAGTTTGAACCTTTGCATTGCAATGAGCTTCTGCCACCTGTTTCAGACTCTTCCCTACAGAGCACATTGGAAGCCACAGCACAGCAGCTCCAAAGAAAACAGAAAGCCAGGGGGGAAGTGTACCCAGGGAATAAAGGAAAAGATTAGCACCAAGCTTTCTGTTTGATCCACTACTTTTCTTCCCTCCTATTTTCCAGGACTGGGCAGCATGCAAACGTCCAGCTAAAGACATGATTGAGAGTTCACAGTCACTTTTGTGAGTTAGCACATGGCTTTAGGTCTAAGAGAAGGGGAAGGAGCTTCCTCCCTCTGCATTTTGATAGAAAAGTGGAAGCTCACTTTTGACTAATCCCACATTCACAGTTTCAACATGGAACATCTCAACAGAAGTAACAGATGATCATGTCAAATCTCTGCATATAGTTTCCTCTCCACAAGCCAATGGTCTGTACAACTTTCCATAGAGAGTCACTATGCACAAACTGGTACTATTATCGGATAATATCCTATTATCCCTCCTAAATTAAACATATTTTAATTTTAACAATATACTTCTGTTACTCCATCACATTTGGCAGTTTCAGTTAACATCTGAAAATCTTCTCTATTCACATTCCACACCTTTAAAATGGTCTAATATCCCTGTAGCTTTTGTACCATAAATTTAGGATTTTTTAAAAAAAACCCAAAACAATTCTATTTAAATTTAGGTTGCCAGGATGCTAGTCTGAGAGTCAGGAGACAAAAGTGCAAGACTGCTTCAAATGCAAGTGGAATCTAAGACATTCACCTTTAACATGACTATCTATCAAAATAATAGGAATATGGATAGAAGATGCAGATCAGAGCAACCTTTCAAAAGTGTCGATTAACGCGACTACTACAGGACACTGTTTTTTATGTTTTTCCAGGCTGTCTATAAAATATGGATGGTTACTACTTGCATAGTGGTGATTTTATTTATATCTTATTTCCCTAGTTTGCCTCTGACTGTCATGTGCTTTTGTTTCCATTTTTTGTACAATTACTGATTTTTCTCAAAAGGCGTCTGATGATGCCATACTGATCTTTCCTCCACAGCAGAGGAGGAATAATTTATCATTTTGCCTTTCACATAATGTCTCTGAAAACTGTCATATCACCAATAAGCTGTTCCGCCTTAAGTTATTTTTCCAAGAGGCCCATGGAAGTAGTGCTCTGTGTTATACACCTTAGCGCCAGCAGAAGGAGAGGGGGGGAATAAATCTCTTCTCGTTTCTACATCCATTAGATATTCTAACAAATCTTGCATTTATCATATGCCAGATAAAGTAAATTAACAGATTTAGTAAACAGTGAACTGATAACTCTCATTCTCTTAACAGATGTATATTAAATGAGAGCAGCAGGGAGAAGAAAAGGTAAGACAAGGAAGGCAGAAGCAAAGGAGATCAAATGCAGCATTTTGTATATGTATTTTTGGTATGCCTTTGCAACACTACAGGGACTTGTGTAAATTCATTACACATAAAATACAAACTCAGCTGTTAAAGTAAGTCTCCATAGTCCTAAACATGAGTTGTTGCATCTTGTCACTGTGTAGGAGCCTCTCAGTGGAGAGACTTCTATTCATAACTCCATAACACACTTCTATTCATAACTCCATCAACTTCCTCCTCTCCTCCTTAGGAGTGATCTTCCCTGCCAGTTATCTACTTATCCACCACTAGTAAAAGAACCGTGCACCTCCAGGTTTTTTACATTTACATTTAAACTGGAATACTTAAAGAATTGCATATGATAAGAACCTAAATAAGTGAAAAATATAACAGATGGAAATCAGAACAAGAGTTAACTCTACATCACCACATTCATCATTCATGAGATTAAAAAGTTTTCAGTGTTCTATTAAAAAATAATACCAAATGATGTACAGACCAGCCCATACCCCAAGCAGTGAATAACAACTGAAGCAAATAAATTGCTCATTTTCAATGGTTCATTTCGTGTCATTAGTTGAAAATTGTTTGCTAAAAATAGCAGATATCTATGAATGACTGACAATCACAGAAAAAGGGATGTATTAAGAGGTAAGGAAAAGAAGAGGCTGCATTTGTAATTAATAACACTGGTAATGAATAGTTTAACTAGTCTGATCTGTCATGCATATTATTCCAAGTGACCAGACTTGCTGAGTCTGAAATTATCTGAAATGATGACTCCCTGCCTTACAGTACAAAAGGAGAACAGATCAGGAAGCAACAACAGCTTTTACACAGCAGGTAGAAAGTTCTAGTGTTTTCAACCATCTAATATGAAAGGTGTGGAGAAGTGGCAGATGGGTCTCAGTCCTGTCGTGGCCCATGTTATACTTTATTTTGTGCAAAGTGACTTTTCTGCTCCTTAGTTCACACACAAAGTATAGCTAAAGAAAAGCATTGTTGCTCTAAACTTGATGTTAGTGCTGCACATTGTTTTCTTGACCCCTAAAAGGAAATCAACTGCACATTGGATCAAAAAAACCTCCTTCTGGAAAAGCCTCAATTTTTTGGTCAGTATTCATCAGTTTCTAAACAGGCGGATCTTGGCAGATACCTGATGGAACTTCTGACCACCTTCTCTCCTGTCCTGCTTTAAACTCCTGAGCACTTTGAAGGAAGTTCTCTGATAGTTTGATGGAGATACCAAAAGCATGATGCTAAACAAGAGATGAATAAAAAGAGGAAAATAAGGAAAAAAATAGCTTTTAAAACAATCTGCATATGTAGTTATTTTCACAAACTAGAATCAAATACTTCTAGGTCTGAGGCAAAAAATGATGAATAAACCATGGTAATTTGTTAGACATGGCAATTTGTTAGAGGAGCTCCCAAATCCAAGATACTAAATGCTATTGTGTGTGAATGTGAAGGGCTAAAGAATGGACTCGGCACATATGCTGAAGAGAAACTAATTTTCTCATTTTAAGAATAAAATGTAACATTGCAGAAATAGAAGTCAGCTGACATTTTATTTATATTTTCTACTGTACCATACGAAAAGAATGTAAGATTTGTCATACTGGTTCAGCCCAAATGCTCCAGCCCAGTTCAGACAGTAGCCAAAAGTTGGTCTCATCAAAATGAAGACAAGTCTTGAACAATCATGTCATACTTCCCCTACTATCTCCCAACCCCCAGACATTCATAGCTCAGACACATTTGTAGATATTAAAGATTTAGTTGATTAGGGGAATATAAAATATCCAAGATATGGGCAACCTCTGGATTTATACAGTGACACAATGAGTTGTCTGTTTTCTAGCAATTCCTAACAGTTAGTTTGTTTTTCTATTTCTTTTGATTTGCTACCAGGTACTGAGTTGATACTTTTATGGGCCTTTCTACAGTACACCCTCACAAGTCTTGCTCTGACTACTAAAAATCATCTCAGTATTCATCATTTCATATATAATTTTAAAATTTACTTTTTCCATGTGAAAAATTTTACCTTTACCTACACCAAATTTCATCTACCATTTTATTATGCAGCTACTGAGTTACATAAGATCCTCCTTAACTTCTTCAACTTAACTTCAGTATTTCCATTTATGGCCATCAACACACTTTCTTACTCCACCAGCTGCCCATTGTTACATACGCTGGACAGCCCAGGTCCCTACACAAAGATCTTTGGAACTTCACTGGTGACTTAGGGAACTGATCGGTTGTTCCTGTCCTGTGTTTCCTGTGTTTAGATCGCTGATTTACGCATTCAAGGACTTCCCTTCTATTCTCCTGCTCCTTGCTTCCTTAAGGTCTGTCTCACAAGCCTTTAGGAGATGGAGCTAAATTTAATTATCAGCTATACTGTTCTTCCTTCAGATGATTCCAGAACATTTGTACAGTGTTATTCAATTTACAGAAGTTATGTTGACCCTTCCCCAAGATATTTTCCTCAAGGCCTTATGTTTTTGATACAAACTCTAATAATTTGCCATGTACAGTTCTCCAGATCTTCCTGAAGCCCTGTTTAGGAACTTATATTTTGCACCTCACAGCCTTCAAGTATCTAGGCAGCAGGAAGAAAGAGGACACAAACCACATTTATCAGTTATGTGTCGTGTAGTTTGGCTATTTCATCCTTGCTTTCCTTCCAAGTTCTTTTCTGGTCCTGGCCTGTTCATTTCATCTCTTGGTTGCACAGCCTCCACTGTTGACAATGTTTAGTCTCTGAAATGACATTTCAGAGCATTCATCCAGTATAAACCCTCAAAAGCTGTCATTAACATGGGAAGACCGAGCAAGGAAATATAGTATGTCCCTCAGTAACCTCATTTTTAGATTGCTTTATCATAAGCATTTTGTACTGATCACTTCATGCCCTGAAACATGAACAAAAGCTTATCCACAGGGACAGAGTATCAGTGTTTCTCAATTCAGAGTAATTGGTGTTTCTCTTTTCAGCTTTACATGCCAAAGTTCTTTGATTATGTTTTGTATAGACTATCACTGTTGCTAATGAAGCCAGAAACAGATCCTATGGGCCATCAGTCTCAGCTAACTTTTATGGATGGGACCATTAAAAGAAAAAATGTTTTGATCTGTATCACTTCCATAATACCTTAAGCTACTTATTTTAATATTGAATAAAAGATTTTAATATGGAATATAATAATTTAGTTCTAATGTATTTTAGAGTTAACATTTAACATATTTGCAAACCTACGGCGCAGTCTCACATATGCACTATTCAGAACTGGAAAAATACCTAATCACAAGGAGGCCTCAGGCACCTGAAAAGGTATCTCAGCAGTTTGGATAGTTTTCTGGATAGCTGTTGTAACTCTATTCTAATCTATGGGAATTTCAGGCACAGAATATAAAAACTGATCTTCTTGAATTTAAATTCCTTTGAGGCAGATGTAGAAATGGTGTTCCAACATGCATTGAATAGCCTGTTATTCTTCAAAGGACTACCATGACTAATAAAAGTGCAGATTCATAATTATACCCATGCCTTTTTAGAGCACATTTCCATAGCAGCAACAGAACAGACCTTACCAATCAGGAAGCTAATCTTAATCATTAGTAGAACTGGCAAAACAGCTTTGCAGACATGAAAAGTCAAGAATTTGCATGGACGAAATAACTCACAGTAAGCCAGTTCCCTGTTACTACTCAGATTCTCTCAGGTCCATTGGATGTCAGCTGCATAATCCACATGCATCTCCTCCCCTCCCTCCTGATTTTCTGTTGTCTCTTGACATTCAAAGTACAGCACTGAATAAATGCAATCTTACACATTATTAGCCTGACACCTTCTTGTAAAAAACACATTTTAGCAACAATGCATTCAACAACTCCTACTCAGTGGTAAAATAAATACTTAATATTAATCCTTAATATAATAGATTCTGTTCCAATAGTTTATCACTGCCTTGGAGCCAGGACTTGTATTTCACATTGAAAATAAAATGCTGACCCAAGAGAGGAGGCTATAGATTTCACATTGTGGGAAAGGAGGAAATCAAGGAACAGAAAGGAGCATAATTTAACAAGCTAGATGACTAAATCCATCCCTAAAATAGCTCTACTGAAAGCAAAGGGACTATTTCCAGCAAGGATGAATTCAGGCCAGAAATATCAGTTATTGGATTGCATTAGCAAACAGAGCTTTACTGCAGGGAAAATTGCTTGAATCCATAACAGGGAACAGAAATGAAGTAGATGTCTTTCAAGGCCACTGCCTCAGCCTTCTGTGATGAACTTGGGACATATTATGTCTGCAGTGTCCCTGCTGGAGTGGCTCCCGTCACCTGTCTGGATGAACAAAGTAAGGGAAAGGACAAAGTGTACTATGAAGAGATTAAGTGATGGAATTAAGAGAGACGGGGGGAAAAACTGAGAACTCCTAGCTAGACAATCTGAGAGCCAGAAGATCAGATAATACCTCAGGCAAACACATTGCCCTTCTCTCCAGTTACACGAGGATGCGGTGAGAAACAGATGAGTTGCCACATTCAAAGAAGAATAGGGCAAGTGTTCAGACACCTTTTTCATGCTAAAACCAAAATGGTTGGGATCAAAATAATGAAGCAGGTAGGGTAAATCAGTACTTTTAAAAATGCTCCTGAGCTTGACTGACAAACTCTGCCATAAAAGATCTCCTCAAGAGAATTTTGTACTCTGTACCAGAAGGGGGTGGGCACTAACAGTGCCAGGAAGTGCTGGGTACCTGTTGCTTTCACAAAGCTTTCTGCTGCCGTTATGTTAATAAACATTGACAATTGGGGAGATTTTGTTTATTTGTCTTCAGAAAGTATCACTCAATTAGAAAAAAAGGGGCAGTGTTCTAGTGCTCAGAATTCACTCTGGTACTGCCAGGGCTCCAATTTCCTCTTCCTAAAATACAAAATAATACAGTTGCAGACTAAACAGCATTAAAGACTAGGGAAAAATATGATGAAACAAGATGTAAGGCATCATGTCTGTCTTGAAATTTTGCATAGTGTAAGTAACAAGACAGAGAAACACTCAGAGAAGTTATCCTTTTTTTTACCTGTAGGGGAGAAGAGAAATCCTTAAAATAAGCTAGACAGAGCTGTATTTGGAGAGAGAACTAAGTTGTAGGTTCATTTATGAACTGATCATCAGGCTAGTGCTTACTGTTGAAGTTTTGCCTTGTAAGGAAATGGCAACTCAGCCTGCTGACTCAACTTCTGAGTATATAAGGAAGACAATTCAAAACTTTTCAAGGAGCATGAGAAAGCTTATAGTCAAAGATCTACTGTAAAAATAAGAATAATATATGCTTGTGCAAAAACATGGCTTCAAAGCTACCTGGAAAATAATATTCTTGAAAAAAATAAATCACAAAAACTAAGTTTGTGTTAAGTAACTCTCCAGTATGGTGTCCCGTATGTCCAACAGTTATTACACCACTTCTATGAATATATAAAGTTCAACTACATAGTAGGGATATGTATCAAATCAATCTCCTGGTAATACTACATTGAGAAATATGATTTATCCTTACCATTTTTAAGGACCCAATAACACCTATTACACATAACGAAGATTAATATATAGTCTAAACTGACAACCTTGGAAGCATATAGACATTAGACAGTGATTTGAGCCAAATAAAATCTCAAATAAATATATAGATAGACATATATATATAGGAAGGGCAAGTCAATAGCCACAAAATCCTACATAAGGTCAAATGAGAATAAGATCTAATTATTTTGGAAATCAACACTTTAATTAAGAACCAGAGATCATCAAAATACAGAATTACTATTTGATATAAATCTAAAACCTTACAAATAAAAGACTTTGCGTCAGTAAAGGATAAAATCCTAAAAGATAGAAGATAACTGTTTCTAATAACACTTACTATATCTAGAAAAGGCAAGTGAGAAGTCATCCTAAGTAGCCTTGAAAGTGGTCTACTTTTATTTAGTATTCAAAGTTCTTTTCTATGTTCTTTTTGACTGCACCAGGAAAAATACTTTAAAAATAAAATATTAGCATTTGAAATATTTCCTGTTTTCTAGACCTGCACTGGTATCTGTGGTCTTATGCTGTGTAACGTGCGTAATTTGCAAACCCAGCGTGAAATAAACTACTAATATATGTATACAATACAAATAACAGCTACTTATAAAGTATTGACAAAATGCAGGTATTGAGCATAAAATTGGCTTTACATACAATTCAGCGCACAACTGTCATTCTCCAGTGCATGCAACATTTTTTTGTTGCATAGTTCTTGAATCAAATATTTGTAAAGACATGTATCTTGCTACAAGTCTCTGTTCTGCTTTTACTGAAACCTTTTCTGGAAAGCATCTCTAAAAACTTTGTAATATAAAATCAGGTCAACCACACTACATTCACACAAGGTAGCACTTGCTACAAATGAGAAACAAAGGCACAGAAAGGCTTTTACATTTAGACTTATGAATTTAGACACCACATTAAATATTTAGGCAGCTTACAGGCTAAATCATAGAATGGTTTGGGTTGGAAGGGACCTTAAAGATCATCTAGTTCCAACTTCCCTGCCATGGGCAGAGACACCCTCCACTAGACCACGTTGCCCAAAGCCTCATCCAGCCTGGCCTTAAACACTTCCAGGGATGGGGCCTCCACAACCTCTCTGGGCAACCTGTTCCAGGGCCTCACCATTCTAACAGTAAAGAATTTCTTTCTAACATCTAATCTAAATCGACCCTCCTTCAGCTTAAACCCATTACCCCTTGTCCCGTCACTACACTCCCTGATAAACAGTCCCTCACCATCTTTCCTGTAGGCCCCTTCAGGTACTGGAAGGCTGCAAGTAGATCTCCCCGGAGCTTTCTCTTCTCCAGGCTGAACAATCCCAACTCTCTCAGCCTGTCCTCATAGGAGAGGTGCTCCAGCCCTCTGATCAGCTTCATGGCCCTCCTCTGGACTCTCTCCAACAGCTCCATGTCTCTCCTGTACTGGGGCCCCCAGAGCTGGACGCAGTACTCCAGGTGGGGTCTCACCAGAGCAGAGTAGAGGGGCAGGATCACCTCCCTCGACCTGCTGGTCACACCTCTTTTGATGCAGCCCCGGACACGGTTGGCTTTCTGGGCTGCAAGCGCACACTGCCGGCTCATGTTGAGCTTCTCATCAATCAATACTCCCAAGTCCTTCTCCTCAGGGCTGCTTTCAATCAATTCCTCGCCCAGCCTGTAGTTGTGCTTGGGATTGCGCCAACCCACGTGCAGGACCTTGCGCTTGGCCTTGTTGAACTTCATGTGGTTCGCACAGCCCCATCACCAGAATCACCAGAAATGCAGCTGTATGGTTTTATTTAAAAATCAGCTCTATGATTGTGTACTTGCATACATTACATCATATCATGGCTAGTAGTCTGCTCCTTTGAATCAGGCCTGGTTGCATGTCATGACCCAAAGAAGTGCTCAAGTAGAGGACTGAGGAGAAACTCATAAGAGCAAATGTATTGTCAAACCTCCCAGATCAGTTTTCTCACCTAACCTCAGTCAGATTTCGTATGGGCAGCCTCAGCTGATCATTCTCTTCTGCGTATTTATTCTAAGCAGACCACTTCGCACAGGTCCCCATTTAATATGTGAACTACTGAGGGTTTTCAGCTCTTACTGCAGGACAGCATGTTCTGGTCACATACACAGAATCAGGACATGAAAGTAGTCTGGTACCTAACTGAGAGTTTCTCATAACTGGATTCAGCCATTTACATCATTGGGTAGTTTAAGGTGCTCTGGTCCAGGAGGAAGAGGAAAATGAGCCATTGTAGCTAGTATTCTGAGTATGCTGTAGGACTTTACCCTACAAAAACATGCTGCTTATTTAATGTCTAAAGCGGAGGAATAAGCCAACACTAATGGTTGTTACTAATTAGATTTTTAAAGAGCTCACTGGGAATTTGCAGCTAAAAATTACTGTGCCAAACTCCAAAGAACTGGCCATATTTTAACTGTTTGACTGTGTGGCTGAAGCAGACAGAAATAGTCTTAAAATGTGGCATAATTATTCGGCTGTGTTACTAGCTACTACTCAATGTAAATTATGCATTAAGAGCTAAGAGTGTTATTTATGCCCCTGTTCAGGGCAATATTTATTTATAATGTGTGCTCAGGCTTTCTGACAGAAGGCTGCCTTATATGTGCTCTATGATTCAGGATTAGGAAAGAGGTCCCCAGATTTCATTTTACATGTATAGCACTGATTTCTTCCTGTATGGTAAATATAAGCAGTCACTCAAACTCTTTTTTGGATCTAAAAGATGATCAACCACCAATTAAAAGAGCAAGTTGACATGTAAATCTGCTATGCAATTGACACCAACTTTGAACACTCCTAACTAAGAAAAAAGTATGTATGAAATACCTTCAACACCTTCCCCCTCACTGAATTTCACAGAAAGTTACACGAAGTTTCACAATGAATTCATGCAGCCATCAGTCAACACATCTTTTCACAAGGTGATTTCACAAAATACAAGGCTTTAACAAAAACAGAACTGCTAGTTTGATTTTTTTACCAAGAATTTATTCCAGACCATTGTGACCCATAACTAACCAATAGCTACATTTCTTTATCCTGGGTTTAGGAAATTCCCTTGAATGTAAAACCGTTAAGTTTTGCCACAATGGCCATTTCTCAAGTTCATTCTGCAAAGACCTGCTTTCCAGCACACTGTGATACAGTAGCCAACAGCAATACCAATTAACTAGCATAAATTCTATATAACGCTGGTTCTTGTGTAATGTATTGGGTCTGGCTGAGATGGAGTTAAATTTTCCACCTAGCAGCCCTCACAGTGCTGTGCTGTGTATTGGTAGCTAGACAGGTCTTGATAACACACCAGAGTTTTGGCTACTGCTGAGCAGAGCTGGCACACATCAAGGCTGTCTCTCCAGCATTTCTCCTCCCCTCACTAATAAGCTTGGGGTCGGCAAAATCTTGTGAGGGGACATAGCCAGAACAGCTGACCCAAACTGACCAAAGGAATATTCCCTTCTTGCGAAGACTAACAGATGTGAACATTTGAGAGCATATATGTTCAATGCCATATTCAAGGGCACTGCATCAAAACTATTAATGCATAGTAATCCAGAAGCAGAAAAGTTTGGGCAGGAAGCATGTGGATAGGAATTAGATATAATACAATTGTAAGTTGGCAAGAATTGTACGCATAACTAAATTACTATACATCCATTCAAGATAGCTCATAAGAAATTTAGAATAAACACAAAATAACCAGAAATAGCCCTTTAGATTTGTTCTGCACATGAAGGGAACAGATTTAAACCACAATTCAAATGGTTTCAGACTTATGCAGGCCACTACATTTGAACACAGCAAAACCAATAAATGGTCTGACAAAAGATAACAACAAACCCATTTCTGTTTTGCCATAAACCCACCCAACTTAGAACTGAGAGAAAGAGTCCTGATTTTCAATCAGTTCTCAGTTACAAGTGTTCCTGGTCACTTCTCCATTATTCAACCATGTTCATCTTTTTGCATATGATTACCCTACAGGACATACTTTTGAAGGAATAGCTACAGCTATTTGTGAAGTTCCTGACACAAAATTAGTAGAGAGAAGGACAGCACATACCTCCTTCCCTTTTCTTTAATACAAGACTTTGCACTTTAACTCTCTTAAAATCTGTTCTCACATCGCACCTCTACACTGTCTGCCTTTCACTGTCAGGATGGGTTAATGACCTGTCAAAGGGCAATGCACTCCACTGTTCTAGCACTCCAGGCTTTACTGAAAGAGTACCCAGATTTGTGTTTGCTAAGGTTATTCTGAAAGGACAGGGAAAAGTTTATTCTCT
The DNA here is from genome assembly GCF_028858705.1 of Grus americana. Classification (NCBI taxonomy): domain Eukaryota; kingdom Metazoa; phylum Chordata; class Aves; order Gruiformes; family Gruidae; genus Grus; species Grus americana. Next base: position 24,328,499 of record NC_072856.1, read on the forward strand.
ATCTTTTTTTTTTCCTCATGCTGCTGCTTCTGTGAGTAATGTAACCCTTGCCACTATCTTATTGTGAAAACTTCCCAGCAGACCTCTCTAACCTCTCTTTTTTACACAGAGAGGCAAAACAACTGTGATGGGACAGCTGAGACAGCATTCTTCTGTTTTCTCATGCCAAAGTATAAATTGTAAGGACTCAAACTGAGCAGCTTGCAGTACTGAGGGAAAGTATATTTTTGCATCAAACCTCATCATAAAGTAAGCAGATTGGGAATGCTGGAGAATAAGCTAACTTGAAATCCTTGCTTGCTATCTCATTTCTCACAAGATTTTAGAGGCAGCTCAGATCAAACTGCCATCCCTGCAATCTCCAAAAGCTCTACCTGTTATAATTTTCCTCTCATGAGGACTAGCAGGTTTTTGCTAATAACAATTTTAACCTCCCTGCAGAACCACAGCCTCTGGTCTATCACACTCCAACTTGTATTTACTGCATATATGTCCTCTTTTTCATGTGTAGATTAAAAACTCCGTTTACTTGGGTTTTTTTCAATCATTCCATGCACAGATTGACAGGAAAGATTTCAGTGTCATTTGCATACTACAAAAAGGGAGTGGTACCATCTCCATATGAGATATTGTGAATTTACAAAAGATAAGGAAGTAAACAATTGGACTCTGAATATGAGGTGGTATGATAAATGCAACCTGCATATCCAGTTAAGAGCCCAGTTTTGAAAAGGTGCTGCAAATGTAATTCTCATTAGGTATGGCTAGAACTTTGAACATTCAGCCTCATCAGCCAAACTCGAAGATGTTTAAAAGAAAGGTCACTAAAATGTCAATAGAAATGTGCTATCCAAGTTGCTGACCTTGACAGAGCTGGGTAACAGTCAGTACCACACACATCACTGAAATCAGTTAATGTATGAATAAAAATGTCATTCAAAAGGCCTTCCAAATTTACCCTTTTTAAAGTAGGCTTCCAAACCCAAAGCATATACCATGAGGAACTGAATTATTTTTCCACTTTGGAAGACGTAAAACATGCAAAGCATTAAGATTAAAATACTTCTGCACTTGGATTGTGTCTCCCCGCTCTTTCGGATGACAAATGTTGGCAAAAGGGACAAAACATTACCCTAACACTAGCCCTGTAAAACTTTTATGGTAGCCATAATATACAAATCACTACATTAATATGATCACATATCTATGCAATTTACAACTCTGCTTCACCAGACATTCAAATTCTAATTCACAAACATAGGTGAATTTAAACCCACCCCTTAGCTAATCCTCCCACTGAGACTTTTAAAGTGGAAATGACTGTTCTGACCTATCTTTCCAGATGTCTCCTTCGATTTTTCAAAAGCTGGACATCACTAATGATCTTTTGTTTTAACAAATAGGACAACAAACACACACACTGGTAGGAGAAATGCTATCTTTGCATAAAAGTATTGGTGAAAGATACCAATTGTGTATCACAGAATAAACCCAATACTGTTTGAGAGATGCTCAAAAATTATACACTTGACAAACATTTTCAGAGAAATTAAACATTCAAAATTTCTCAAAGCCAAGTTCATTTAACACACAGTGGTGTCATGACATGCTCCCTGCTACCCCATCAGTTCAGCTCTTTAAACCATCTGTCCTGGCCTTTCCCACGTCAGAAGCTCCAGAACCTTCCTACCCAAGTGATACAGGACAAGCAACATTAGCCCAGATGAAAGAAATGAAAGGGCCCTGACCCTGTTCATATAATTACTGGCTTTTTTTTTCCTATTCTATGTGTGTGCTTATATCACCTGTATACTTAATAGCTATAGTACTTTGCTAGCCTTTTGCTCATGACGGAGGGAGCCCCTAACTTCTACAAGCCCTGTAATTCTCTGCAGACATCCTATTCTCCACTCCTTCCATAGCCTATTTATTTTTATTTTTATCCATTACAGTACTGCAGATCCCATTTATGTCCCTTCTCCTTTTCCTCAAAACAGGAATATCCCATATCCCCAAAATGTACACAGATGTATCAGTTTCTCAGTTCATCCTCTGCTATACTTCTCGCTTCTCTTATTCACTCCCCACCACACAATGTTCGTTTTGTTCTTCTCTGAATCATCTAAGGCTTCATCTTTTTTTTCCTGTTAACTGACTCCAAGTCCCTAATAGAGGTCCCTGTGGTTTCCTTTTCCCTTCACTACTGTTAGGGTCTCTTAAGTATCTCAACAGCAGAGTCTGTATTCCCCATGGCAGACTTCACCACTGTTCTGCCAGGCTTTCTGAGCAGAACGCCAGTCCTCTCTTTTATAGTTCTTATTATTAGCTGTCAGGAAACTAAAACATTCAGCTGTCAAACAGGTTTTAGAGAATAAGCAGAAACAATTAAGGGGAATGTTGTAATGGTCACCCAGAACTGAGTAGTTCCAACCGCAAGCAATTGCTAAGGTGCTTTAGCAGATAACTGCTATGATGACAGGAATGTCATTTCTCTCCTCTTTTCTCTGGCTTGATTTTCTGGCTTTGTAGTTATTTTTAATTTTTGGCTATGAAGAAACACATGAAATTTTTAGCTTTCTGACATTAGGAGATATATTAAATGGTTAAAAGAATGTGAAAATACCTGATAATGGTCTAGAAATCAATCCAGAATACTCGAGAAATTTCACAGAGGAAGACTGGGTAAAGCAACTTTCTGTGAAAGAGACAAAGGTTTACAAGTATCTCCAAAAGACATAATAAAAATGAACATCAAGATGCTGAAGGAGCCTGGAAAGTTTCTCAAGGGTTAAAAAGGGGTCATGGCTGGGGGCCATAAATTGATTAAAACCCTGTTAACACAGCAAATAACAAAGAACATTTCCAGTATAAACAAGACCCTCAGAAACAAGGGCAAAATATACAGTCCACTGACAAAATGTATATTTCCTTTTCCTTCACAGAAGGAAACCAACTGTTAGTAAACACATTCTCCGTAAAGGAAAGTTAGTCAAGGAGCAGCAGCAGGACAAGGGCATGTCTTAATAGCAGAACAATACAGGTTATAGCACAGGGCTTACACCAACTGTTTTTTCTGTTGTAATTCAGAAACATATTAACACACGGTATTTTAATGCTAACAGAAGTAGACAAGCTTTATAGAGCTGGCTTGCTTAATACTCTCCCCCAATGTCTCACTGTCTTCCTTGGTAACTTATTAAATCTGTTCAAGGTTATTAAATCAGTAGTAAAAGAGCAATAGAGAAATATAAACTATTCTTAATTCTTTTTCATCTAATGCATGACTTGCCTTAAACCCATTTCAACACAGACTAGCCCTCTCATTCATACTGTGCTTCTATTCCTCATTGCAACATGTAGCTTCTCTACAGAACTCAAACACTTGCATGCAGAATGCTGACTTCAATGCTGCAGAACATTTCCAGGCCCCATCCCAGACCCCTTAAGTCCTAGATCCGGGTACTGACAGACAGCATCTCCAACAAATCTGTCCTACAAAAAAAAGTCCTAGATTCTAGTACTGACTTGGAAATGCTGTGAACTGTTATCAAAGTATGGGGGTTTGGCTTGCTCATTCGCATCCTTTAAATTCAGGCAAACTGATGAACTTAGCAAGGCAGTGCCAAAAACCCCCTCATTTGAATTGAATTTCTATAGGGACAGTGAGAAAAGAGTGATTAGGCCACTCAGCCAGCCAGGCCCATCCTTAACTACTTTTTTCCTCCCAAATTGCAATACTTGTCTAAACAATGATATTCCTCTACAGCAGGATAATTTGTATTCTCTAAAGTACTCCTGAAGGTCTTTCTCCTTTTTTTTTTTTTTTTTTCTTTTTTTCTTTTCAAAGTACAAAGTTGGTAATTATCTCTTGACAAAGAAGCAGTTTTCCAAAACAGATGCACAGGTTAGATGGACTTCAGAAACACAAACAGGCAAGAATAGACTGAATTTCTATCATAACAATGGTGGTTATGATTATATCAGGAACAGCCCTTTCCCTAAACACAGTCATTACCATACTTAATAACTAGCTAGGTAGGACACAAACAATTCTGCTTTGTCCTACCTAGGGCATTAACTAACAGTCCAGTCATGAATTCCTGGTAACAACCATGTTTTTGAGGATTATTGCTGCAGGAATATTCCGTCATACAATATAGAGTACTTAGCCATATCTCTACACTTTTGATATGAAAATATGTTTATACTGTGACACTAATAATACTTCCTTTCTACCAAACCTTGCACAGGGAAAGAACATAGATCCCATGAGACAGAACATCATTAGTGTCTCCTCAAACATACGCCAACTTTTTTTGTTCCGTGCACGTACATATTCATCATCTCAGGTCAACAACAAATTTCAGCCAATGCATGTAAGCATTTATGCTTAGGTATCTGAAAAACAAGTGAAAACCACTGATTTTTTTTTAATTATTATTTTTTAATAATAAAATAAGCTATGTTAGGTTGTTAACAGAGGGAGAACAAGAATGTTTAGGAATGTTTCAGTGCATGTCAAATAGTAGAAAATTAATCACTCCAAGGGCACAAGGTAAACCACGGAGATTGAAACTCACACACCACATTCACTGCTGTTGTTCTGTCCTTGAACTTTGCTACTTAATAGTAAATATGTTAACCTAAAGGAAGACACATTACAAGAGTAATCAAAAGTACTTACAGGTCCTTTGTGACAGGACAGGATACTGAGCCACAGTTTTCATCAAGCTGCCTGGGTCAAAGAATCCAGCAGTTTTGGATGGTCAGGAGAAGCTGTAATGTTGAGTTTTCTATGCTGTCTCTTCCCACCCTCTCAAAGGAATCAATGAGTGTTTTGTGGGTTTTTTGCTTGGGTTTTTGTTAATATATAAAAACTTATTGTGAAAGGGGGGGAAGAGACAGAGAGACCCTATGGGGTCTTGCATCAAAATCTGACTTGCAACAATGAAGAAACTGAAGTGCTGAAAATTCTTCAGGAAATACTGACAAGACAGAGTGTATTCTGAAGAACAATCCCTAAATGTAATCCAAATAAACGAAATGACAAACCAGGCCGCATACTACAGACAAAATACAATCCAAAAGCAGACAGGCTGCATGAGACATTTAGCTCTCCATGAGAATTAAAAAAGCAGTACGTACCTTCTGGGTGAACAGCTAAGCAGTCAGATAGCTCATGTATCTTGGCCAGCAAATAGATAGGTGCTGACAGGGAAGCCAGATGGCATCCATCTAGTCCAAGTGGCTGGCTGCCTCTTAGCTGGCCAACCTATGGTGCCTCTATCCCTGCAGTAGGTATGTTGGCCCGCAAGTTAGTTGCACTATTGTATCTTGGAGCCTTGCCTCATTTAGGGGGAAGTCCACAGCAGACACCATGTCCAGGGAAAAGGAAAAAGAAATGAGAGTCTGGGGAGACACGGCAAGAAGAATGGAGAGGGGGATGTACTACAGGAGAAAGGTAAAGCCTGTCACCTAGATCAGCCACAGTATTTAACAGCTCACCTCTGCGTTTGAGTTGGAAACTTTGACAACAAAAGAAACTGTATTGACATTACAGCTCTTAATGACTGCACCAAGTACATTTAGAGTATGAGGATACTTGACAAGGGAACAAGTAATTCTCTCCCCTGTTCTTTCCCTGAAATTGCCAGAACTAAAGCTGTCATCCCTAAGCAGTCAGAAAAATCAAGATTTTTTAAAAGTTTTCCTAGTATCAGATCCAGACACACACACACACCCCTTTTTTTTCCCCACCCCCCCCCAGTTCACACAGTTGTAGTCTCAGTGGGGAACCAAATGACTAGATGATCTTGGAGACTAACTTAAGGTACTGTGACTGGTACAAAATGTACTCTGGTGGTTTTCAAGAAAAAACATGAGAAATAGATACTGAGTAGGGAAATCTTATCCTGTCTACTGTTTCACCTCTCTAAGATCACAAGCAGCTGTAGCCATGGCATTCACTTTTTAAACATTTGATCATTAAATCCTCAAAATATTCTTTACTTTGATTTTTAGGATTTGTGATATTATTTCTTATTTTAAAACAAGCTACCCCATTTCCCATGCACACAGTAAAAGGCAACTGGTAATACTGCTTGCTGGTCTCCCATGAGGATAAGCCAAGACAGATCATACCACTTGAGCTATTAACACACACCTGTGATAGCCAACAATCTTCTGTGGAGAAGGTCAGCCCTACTGCCTCTGAGAGAAGTTTTCTGGTTTAACTTAGATCATTCAATGCCAAATCACACGGCTCCATGAAAAAACATGTCAATTCAGCTGAGAAACTACGGAGCAACTGCTAGCGAAAACATCACAAAACTACACTGAGAAATAACACTGGCATTTGCTTGCTTGAATGACTATCGCAAGAACAAAGAGCAAAGTAAGATCAAGAATACAGTAGTCCCTTTCTGCCCTTAAATGGTTATGTCAGGCACTTTTTGGAGTTGAGATCTAGCTAGACTGTCACATAGATATAACCACAGTACCTTGGCAATAGTGGGTTTGAAAATGCCAGTTTCTGCCCTGACCTCAGCAGACTTATATTTGTCCTGCAGCCTGGATACCTTTTCTTTTCCACTTACTGAAAAGACACAGCCTGTGGCCTGTTTCAGCTGTTTTTCATGTGAAGAACTTGAAATTAGACAACAGTAAAATTCCTCCTCTTCATTATAACTGCTTTTCCAAATCAGGCATTTCATACTGCCTGAGTTTTTCTCACTTAGTTGAAAAGATGAGAAGTTTGGCAGTACTTTTAGCATTTTACCCATTTCAGTTCATAGAGTGGGTATTAACTCAACAGTGATGATATGCCTCATGCTCTGTGTTGCAGGAGTAATGGTTTTGATCATGGCTGATGAGGACCTGCTTAGTTGTCCCACTAAGGATTTGCCTCAGCCCTACATATTCTGTGACTCAGTTTATTGGCTTCACATCTGAGTTGTTCTGGTTAAGCCCTACTGGGCAGGTTCCCAAATGGAGTATCTTCCACTGACCTGGTGTAGCACCTCTAATAGTCTTTTCTGCATATAACTCTATGAATGCACAGCTTAATACCTGGGTATACTTTCTTTTCCTTAAAGCTAGTCTATCAACAAATCTTTACCTTCTTAAGCTGTGCGCACAAAACACAAACATATCTTCCATATACAGATTTGATCAAGATTTAATCACTTGAACAGTAATGCATAAAACAGAAAAGACTTTCACAAATAGCAATATTAAACTTTACCCAGGAATAATAATCTGAAAAAACGTGATTCTGTTTTTAACAGCTTGTCTTTGTACTAAATTGCTCTCAAACCCTTTTTCACTGGCAAAGCTGCTATGATTTCAGTTTCATTAAAGCTCCAGTCCAGCCAACCCTTTTTGGTTGTGGGAGGTGTCAGGATAAGGAAAAAGAGAGTGAAGTACTTTAGCAGCATATGTGACAACCACTTCAAAGCCATAAATCCTACCAAAGTACCTCAGAGAATAACGATCAGTCAAGACTTTAATCATCAGCGAAAGCTAGTTGAGAGAATAAGGAGGGTCCTAAGGGTAATAGCTGTAAAATGAAAGTGTCCACTGAGTGCATTTTTTTCATTACAGACAATTGAGCCATTTCTCAACCTTGTTTATCTTTAGCTTTTCGTCTTAGACCAGAGGGAGAGTAAGGGATATTACACCCATCTTCCTCCAGTGAAGTAGAAAGAAAAATGCCAGAAATGCTTTAAGACAAACAATGATGCTTTCACAGATCTGGTTATGTGGCCTTTTTGGGGGCAGGCTTTCAGGCTGAGTTCCAAACTTTGGTCCCTTGAACATCTAGCATCTGGCTGAAATCCAGGCTCTGTTCTTAGCCCAGCATTCACAGCATACTTTGAATACCCTAACATGTATTTCCAAGTACTGAGACACGTAATCCCATTATTCACATTATCCCAAACAATCCTATTTTCCCCGGAGCCTTGATCTGATCCTTCATGCCGTCTTTTGGCTTAAACACACCCCATCCCAGAAGACTAGGGAGATGTGACAAACACGTAAAGATGTGTCACACGGATCAGTTTTGCCCCAGCTTCTAAAATCTTATCACTCTTTACTTAGTAGTGTGTGGAGGAAAAAAGTTTAAGAATATAATCTGGAGATTTATTTTTCACTGGGGCCTGTAATGACAATTTTATCTGAAATAACTGAGGGCCATTTGGTTTCTTCTTTCTTTTCCCTTCCAGTTTTTGCATGATAAATACCTTTGTATTTATTCTCTAACTTATGCAGAAGTCAAACAGCTGTAATATCTGTACCCTTAGCAAAATTATCAGAACTGCACATGCTAGTAGAGCTTTTATAAACCAAGAGACTATATTTTTCATTTAACTTTGTTGACTATTTGCATTTATAACTTGAATTGATATCTAGAAGACAAATTCATTTAAACTCTATCCATTTATTGATGATAAACACAAAAGACCAGAACTGATCAACAATCTGAAAGTGTGTATTACCCACATTATGTGTGTTACAATTAATAGCAACTGAAAAGATCAGTATACTACATACAGTCTATGGTTACACTGTAGCTGTATTTCTCGGATGTTTTTAATCCCACATACTTATCTTAGAAACATGAAATGCAAAGCATGAAGCATAAAATAAAATTATTAGATTTGTCTGAAATTCTCACTGAAATTTAAAAAATTCAATACATTATAAGCTCTTGTTGGCTAAAGATAAAACTCTTTTTTGTGTTTTAAGTAAATTGCTAAGTCAAAGGCCAGTATAAGTTTAAATAAACTTTTGGCAGGAGAATTCAAACATTAATAAATGTTTCATAAGCATTTACATTAAAATAGATACCGAAATAAACATCCCGGGTTAACAAAAAATAGCCTAGGAATACCTATAATTTTTCAACCATCTTGGCCTACTACTGTTGTGTGAAGTTGTTGGAAAGTGCACACTCAATCAGATTCCAGGTTAAGTTATTTTTCCACACTTCACCGAGTTAGGACTTAGATGGAGTTGGTACTCAGCATCTTTAAGGAACTAAAATAATTGTAGAAACTACTGTCCATCAAATTTTACCAAAACCACCCAGCTTTCAGTGGGAAAAATGTGGAATCTATCATCATATCTTCCATTTCACCCCAAAATAATTAAAGAAAAATCAAATTGTCTTTTTTTCCCCCTTAGGAACCATATTCTGATCTTGTATGGGACTCAATAAGATGAATTAGGTCACTTCCATCCATAAGGAAAGGATAAGGTAAAGTTTTTCTATATGCTGAAATTCTTAAAGATAAATGAAGTCCACCTTATTTTGTGGGAGTATGTATGTACCTTGTTCTCAGTGGAGGTATAACGTTCTCCACACCACTGAAGAATAAGACAGGAAGCAGAAAGAAAAATCACTAATACAGATTTTTTTTTAACCAGAACTTTCTAGTCCATCAGTGATTGATCACTGTGGGAAGGTCTTCCTTCCCCCACCATCCAGTTGCACATTCTTATTCTTCCCCTGCAAAGCTTTGCATTTCTTCAGGTGTGCCAAGTGATCAGTTTACAGGATTACAACCTATCAGGACATAGAAAACCATGTGGTGGAAACCTCACCTGCAGCAGGATACAAATGAATTGCTGAAAAAGGAGCAGGGGACCTATAGGGTTACTTTAAATTATAATGAAAGATAAACAGCTATATTTGGTAAAAATGGTGGTTCACAAGCCCTCTACTATTTAACAGTCTATTCGAAATTAGCCACTGTGCAACCATCTTGCACAAAGACAACCTTTTTCAGATTAAGAAAATCCAAAGAGAGTCACATCTCCCAAGAAGAGAGAAAAAACAGTAATTTTTGTAGAGCTTCAATTGTGTTATGTTTCACAGGCTCTCCACTTCCTTGTGCTCTCTTCCCTTGCACAGCACACAGAAAATGCTATTCTCATAAAGACAAACTAGAGAAGATTGCAGTATTGCAGTTCATAGAATATATGTAATATGCACCAGTAGCATAAATGTATACAAAGTCATTTGGATTTAGGAAAGAATTTGGGAAGGGCTTGAGAAGTGTGTTTTCAGGTGTGATCAGCTCAATAAGAGAAATATCTCACAACTACCCTGGTTTGGACATGTGATTGATAGAAATCTTTAGGGATCACCCATCTCGGATCATATTCCACCATTTAGCAAGACTTCAAGTATATCTAGGTCACATACAACACTCCATCCACACACTCCCCTTACACCTCAGCTGGCCCGACTACTGTAAATATTTTATCATAGGGCTTTATAACCTGGCCTATTTCTTCAGGATATTTAGAACATTAAATAATCATTTGGCAGTAAACAACCTGTAATAAACATTTTTCCCTCACTCTAGCACTGTTGAAGTCTGGCTGTTTCAGGGCAGCATATTGGATCTTCTTCCTGTCTCCCTGCCAAATAGAGGATTTCCTCATTTTAAAAGGTCTGTTTCCTCCCTGCTACTGGGCAAACTATTGAAAGTTATTGACAAATTCCACAGGCTATCAAATCTTCTCTTGGCAGCACTAATGTGTTTGTTTCATTCCCTGTACATTTATCTTTGATTTCAAAGATTTAATTCCTGATTAGCGTTCATTGTAAAGTACCTACAACTGCTGGTCCATCGGGCCAGTCAGTTGGCCATGTGTCCTGTTAAAGAGCTCAGCTTCGAGCAGTGCACATGCAGCTCATCACTCCCTGTTATGTGCCGGCGAGGGACGCTGCGTGTAACCCTGCCCGTTGCAGAAACCACAGGGAAAATTTACTGTTAACTAGAGTGTGTGGGGAAGAGTCCAAATTCAAACTTTCTCCTCCAGCAATTAGTCACAGAAAGAGCAAATAAAGCCCATTAGGTGTACGCATTCTCAAGAAATTTGGATGTGACTTGTAGCCAATGAACCTTGTGGCTCTGAGAATTCATCTTTAAGAGAGTTAGAAAAGCACTCAGTATGCTACAGGAGAGACAATTCAATGGAAACATTCAAGATACACATCATTCACAGGACAGATGGAGGATTTCCTTTGAATGAGGAAGTGACCTTCATATTATTCATATTATTATTCATATATAAATTGCAGGAGAGAATTTCCTTCCAAGACCAAAACGTTGATGTACACATAATGGCTATTTAAGGAACAGCATAAAATTGCTATGCAACTATTTGCATAACAAACATGTTTCCTTGTGCCTCAACTGAAGAGTACACATTAAACCAAGCTGATGGATTTATTTATTTCTGTAGTGCAAGGTACCTATCAAACATTCAAGATGGCAAGATCCACAGGTTATTCCCTATGGAGAAAAAACGTGACTGTAGTATCAGAGAAAGCTCATTATTATGAGTGATGTTTGATTTCTTGTTTCATGTTTATTTTTTCTTTTCTCTCTCTATGTCCAAAGAAAGTACCAGATGTAAATGCTGTAGCAAATTATGATCAAAACCAAGCCACATGAAAAGAAATTTTAAGAAAGATATTTTTTTCTCCATTTCTTCATGAGTGGGGTGATATTTTAGGCAAGCTGAAAAATCCATAATGTTGTGTGCAAAATAAAGAAATAAAATGTCATGCTGCTGTAACCAAAGGGTCACATCACTTGTCTTGCAGCAAGAAGAAACTGAAATGCTTGTCTCCATCTACTGCTTTGTCATATAGACTGCTAATAAGGATCTCAAGGGGCAATCATAACAAGCAGCACCCTAGCTATAGCCTGGCTGACACCTGATGGACACGCATAAAAGCAGGCAGAGTGCCCCTTTCTGATGCCCCAGATTTCTCTTGCCTGCAGGGCAAAGCTGAGAGAAAACTTAGTGTTGTGGTACTCATAGAATAGAGATGAGCTCAGAAAGAGACCTTCAATTTCTGTAACTGTTCACTTAACATGAAGCAAGAGCATAATATTAGACAAAACCAACAAGAAATAGACCATTTTCTGTAAATAGGGCTATATAATTGAGTTTTAAAGTAAAGGGAATTTGAACCTCAAAGGAAAAAGAAATTAATCCAAATATTGAGGCTTGCAAGAAGCCCCTCCTTAGGGCACCCACCTCTCTCACCACAGGGTTGTGTCAGAGAAAGCTGTGGAAACTTTGAAACTACAGATGAGGATCAAGTTAGTGCTCAAAAATGCTGGATACACTTCCCCACTGCCTGGAGTGACTTTTTACAAAGAACTTAATTATCTGCATGGCTGCTATGATAATGCTTCCCTAACTCACAAACATCCCATAGAAGAAAAAAGTGTTAAAGGCTGAGAAACATTTAGTCACTAATTCTTTGAATGTAGTCCTAGTTTATAATCTAAAACACACCAAATGGAAGGCAGGTTCACTCCTTTTTATAAAATCAGATATAGGTGCATAGAATGATTATGGCATATGTTTCATTCCTAACATCTATTTTGCAGAGGCTCTCCTCCTCAAGATGGAGTTTTGAAAGCAAACAAATTCCTCCCTCAAAGGGAAAAAAAAAGTAATGTCACATTATTCACTAGATTACATATGGTCTAGATTGACTTGGCTTTCCTTGGTGAGGCAAGGGAAACAAAACTAAATAAATAATCTGTTAAAGGAAGAAAAGCCTTGGTCAATGCAAAATCATTTGGCAGATATTAATACAGTTTTTATTGCTATTGGGGGGATGATAGGGTGAGAAGGGTATTTCTTTTTTCTTTCTTTTTTTTTTTTTAAATTCCGCTACTGCTGCTTGAATAGATGACAGCCTAATAACATCTGCCTAGAACTGGATTGTAAGTTTACATTACACAGCATGTGTTCTGTCATTATTGCACTGTATGCTAGGATAATGGTTTTACTACACAGTGCCAGAGGCAGAAGATGCTTCTGAAAATCACTTAGGAATCAACATTGCAGAAGATAACTGATTATTTTTTTTTAAATTTTATTTTTTTTTTACTATTATTGCTTACCAAGATACAAATTCAAAATTATTATTATTCAATAAGAGAAACTACAACTTGCTTATTTCCCTGCCATGCCTCTCTAGCAGCATCCTTATCCAGGAACATTTGATAACAGATAAGTGCAACAAGGTGCCTGCTTCAAAAATACAGCATATCAGTGCCTTCAGAAGGCATTAAAGTTAAGGGAAATAAAAAATAGAAGTCAAAGCTCATATCCATTATCTAGAGTTGGGTCACATACTACTCCTCAGGTCTCAAAGTGAAGCCATTTTCAGTTATGATGAGAAAACTGTGTGAAATAAATTCCAGCGCAAAGACTGGAACAGAGTGAATGAAACCAGGACCCATGTGAAGGATAAAAAAAAGTACCTGGAATGAAGAGAAAAAGACTAATTTGGTTTTAGGAAGGAAATTTGGCCTTACGGTGCCATATCTAGAATATGTGAGACACTACTGAAAATTCTGATTCCATTAAATATCTGATTTCTCCTAATTAGAAAGATAGCACTGAGTAAGGAGGGAAATATGGAATGCATTCCTCTAAAATTGTTATTTATCATCCATTCTCTAACCAAAAGCCGTAATGAGTACTACAGAACTGAATGATAAAACATACTGCATCTGCTAGAAGTATTGATCACTTATAAGAAAAGAATATCTTTGTCAATTGAGAAAGTACATTGATGCCATAGTTGAACAATGGTTCTAAATTTAGGCAAGTCCAACAATTATCAGGCATTGATATACCTAGGAATAGGCAAAAGGTACATTCTAATATCCCAAATCTTAAATGAGAGGGCAAGTATGGGAGAGCAGAGCACTGAAAGCATCCAGGTTTGAGCACACTCTTCCTGTAGCTCTCCCCATTCCCAGGGCTCTCATGAACACTTTTGGAAACAGAATATTAGGCCAGATTGATCATTGCTTTTCTGGCCCAGAGGAGCATTTGCTATGATTGTCCCATAACTAATTTTTACCTTCTTGCTAGGCGATTGCAGAAAAATCTCCTAGCAACAGGATGGAAAGAATATGTAACTTTAACAAAAAGTTGCCTGGTTTCTGTGATGCAATGCAACTTATCTTGTCTGACCTGTTCATGGTTCTAAGCTAATAAGGTGCTTTCTGTAGGTACTGTACTTCCCTCCTGTACTTTCCCATCAGAAACACTGGTGCTTACAGAAGAGAGAAAGGAGAAAAGATTCCTCATTTAGCCTTCCTCAGGTGTGCTGTAAATTTACTTTCAGCTGTCTACCCACTCGATTTGCTTGAAAACCCAAGATCTGACCATTCTGTGCAGCTGGAAACTACTCGGTTACTGAGGAAGGTGATGACATTCACCTCTCTACAGTGGATCACCATAAAGTCTAGTATAATTTTTGTATCAAATTCCAGTCAAATCCTCAAAACCACCACCAAAATAAGATTACATGTCTCCTAACATTTAACCATTATGATTTTTCAATACTGTATTTGATAGTACTTTTCATAACTTAATATCATTAAAAACATCTACTTAATTTGAATAGCTTTCTTTCAGGAAAATGTAAAATAAAGATGACCAGCAAAAAATAATAATACCTATTTGTTATTATATAGGGCTCTGCCACTAAGAACATGCTTTGCTATTTCCTTTTCTGAAATCATCACTATTAGCAAATCTCAGAAGCAGCTCCCATTTAATTTATAATATCCAGCTTGATTCTAGACATTATATGGTTTAAAGGGCACATACTGGAAATTACATGTAATTGATTATGGCAGACTAAAATCAAGTTAATCTTTTGATAAAACCAAAGATGTCATCATTGTTCTGCACCAGGCTTGGCTTTGCATTTTCATCCCTCTAATACCAGAATAATAAAGAGCATTAATCATTCAGGAGAAAAAAATGCCCAAAACTTCTGGAAGGGAAGCAACAGCTAAAAATATTGTGCTGAAGATGGAAACATTTGGGGTCTGTGGCTCTGGAATTTAGATCCCTTCAAAACAAGCAAGCATGTCGAGGAGTATAATGCTTTTAATACTACATAGAATACGGTGTGTGCAAGGTGTGATGAATTACTGTGAATTAATACTACAATTTTCAAGGTTAGAGCTAACTGTATCAGGAACGTATCACAGAATACAAAATGCAACACTGCTGTAACCCTCTGTACTTAATCTTTTCCCTGCTTTCCTGAGATACCTGCCTTTTCCTTTTCATAGACAGTAAAGCCAAAAGGAAGTATTTAAAGTTTCATCAGAAAAAATATGCAAAAAAGTGGCTGTATGGGGCTCAGTCCATTTGTCTTGTATGAATGAAGCTTACAAGGAGTTCAGGCTTGTCTAGCTAATACAAAAACCCTCCAACTGCAGCCAATTGTCCAATAAAAAACAGTACGAGTATGTTGCCGCGTGCCAGTAAATTACTAATAACTGAGAACTCAGTGTGTGTGCTTTCAAGACTTTGGGATTTAGAACATTAACAAACAACTGAAAAGTTTGCCATAATTTATAAAATGAACACAAACAAGCTACTCTTGTCTAAGAAAAGTGGGTGGGTAGTGTGGTACAGCATAACACTAAGCTTCTAGAAAGACATAATGCACATTATGTCACCATCTCCCTTTCCTTTGATCCTGTTAGCTTCAGTGCTTCCAGAATCACTAATTTCTGTTAGTAGTTGATGTGCTGTCACTGTATTGAAACTAATGCTGCCATCAAATCAACCAGTATTATTTCAGCATAATGTTGTGTTCCCACACTCAGTGCTATTGATCTGCTATTCCGGTTAGAAGCAATCCAGAGCGGAAACCAGTTTTGCCCTGTTCACTCAACACATGGTAGAGCTGGATTGCGACTAATGCAATCTCACAGATGATAAATGCAGTTTCAACTCAATTCCAGCCACTCACTGATATTTCTTAATACAGATTAGTAACTTCTTACGCAAAAATTCATAGGAATGTACTTCAAAAAGAATTTCTGAAATGACTTGATAGTAAAAAAGTTGGGGGCATGAGAGGCTGCATGAGAGCATAATTCTACTGAATTTGCCAATAGAGAAACAAACAATATCTGAGATTTCAATGTACTACCACTATTCTAATAAAAATAAACCCAAAAATCTGTAAGTATAGTAGAACTCTCTGCCAGCAGAGATGAGCAAATAGTGCTAATTACAAACAAGCCTTCATTCTAATTTAAAACATCAACTCTCTGTTCACATTCCCTCCATGTCTTTCCAGTGGGGTATTCTGCTGAATGAGTTTATTCCTGAAAACATTTGCCTAAATTATGTTTCGACTCATTTAATTAAAGTTTGTAAAGTGCTCTAAGATCTATAAGCACAGAGATGCTATGGAGGTATTGTCTCAGTTCTGCAAAAATAAGAACTTACCCATTCATCAACTGAATGAGACTTCTCTATTGATTTCAATGGGCTTTGAATAAGATCTAATTTCCCACAAGTGTTATATTTTGTTTAGAAGTCACATGCTGAAGTAAACTCTACTCCACTATATAACTACCACTAGTTGAATTACAGTGTCAGCTGAGGAATGTCTCCTTTTGTACATGGATTTAAAGATCTCTGTTATTTTCATACACAAGTCAAAGTTAATCTTCAAAGTATTAAGACTTCATCCAAGCTTAAGGCTCTTTCTGTTATCTTAACAGAGATAATTGATTTTCCTACTTCTTTTTACAGAAAGAATTCAGTACGATAATGAATTCCCAGAGAATGTCTCTGCCAAAGTTAGAATTATTGGAAAATCACTGCAGAGATGACTTCTTTTTCTGAAATATATTGTTATAATTTAGAGTTTAGTGGGCCTTTCTAAATGCACATAGAAAATGTGACATGGCCTAAATCAAGGGCTACTAGAGTGAGCTACAGTCAAAAAAAGACCATGCAATTTACGCTCTTAAGCTGGCTGGACTCACTTCTCTGCAATTACAAATCTCAACTGCAACTAAATTGTTAAGTACTAAAGAAGCCATGTGCTGGGACTGATCCTCCCACTGTTCATTTTGATTTGAACTGCATGGTATTTGAAGAACAGAGTCTGCTTATGAATTAAGAAGGTAATATTTTTTTCCTTCCTTGTTTCTCAGGGGGCAAGGAGCCTTTCAAATAGCTGGTTTTATACCTCCTGGCAAGAATCCTCACAAAGAGATCTGCACTTTTACCCTGAATTTCTGCCTCATATGTGGCTTCCCTGACCTCTGGTTTCAAAACTGCTGCCTCTGTTTTTCAGCCTTAATTATCAAACTGTGACTATGACCCATCCCTTCCCCCAAGCCCTCTATCTGTGACTGCACCTGAAATACTTATTTCCTTCTCATATACTTCCAGGTCATTAGTCCTCCCATTTAACGTTTTATGAACTCTACCTCTGTATTGCCTTTAATATCATCCCGTTTCTGTACTTGATTTGCTTACCTTTGCATTTCATACAGGAATAAATATATTAACAACTATCTTGGTGACTATAAAAACTGTCTTTTGAAATAGTTCTTCAACAATGAGGAAAAAAAAATTGCCAAATACTATATACAAGAAAAAGAAGAGAGGGACTGACTGTAAAACAGAGCTACAGTACTGTCGGTTTTAAAAGTCTAAGAATGTTAAGAGATTTTTAAACCACTTGCACTAATTCAACATGAAATTTTGACAAACATGAAAGGTACTCAATGTCTTGTAAACACATTACTATCTGTCCCCTGTGTACATTAAAATCATGTTCTGTCCTTCAGTCCTGAGTATATGTAAAATGTACATTCAGCTACAGAATTTCCTTTCTCTTTCACTGTGGTTGTTCAGAGAATCTACTTTATAAAAATATGCACTTAGCGTGCTGCCCCTCCTTCCACACTGCATGGGCTCCTAGCAGATATCAGAAGATAATATAGACACAAATAAGGGTGGTAGTGACACAGAGTCTAGTTTTAGGCAAGTAACTATCATTGTACCCCAGGGATCAACACTGGGTTCAATATCTTCATTAATAATGAGACATGTAACCCCAGAACATCTGCTGATGACACAAAGCTGGGAGGAGTGGCTGGTACACCAGAGTCTTGTGCTGTCATCCAGAGGGACCTCAACAGGCTGGAGAAAAGGACTGACAAGAATGTCATGCATCAACAGTGGTAAGTGTAAAGTTGTGCACCTGGGGAGGAAAAAACCCATGCACCAGTGCAGGGCTGGGGGCCAACCAGCTGGAAAACAGCTTGGCAGAAAAGGACCTGGGTGTCTGGGTGGACACCAACTTGAACAAGAGCCAGCAATGTGCCCTTGCCACAAGGGCAGCTAATGATATTCTGGGGCTGCATTAAGCCAAGTAATGCCAGCAGGACAAGAGAGGTGATCCTTCCCCTCTACTCAGCACTGGTGAGGCCACACCTAGTGTACTGTGTCCTCAGTACAAGAGAGACATGGACAGACTGGACAGAGTCTAATGAAGAGCCATGAAGACAATGAAAGGACTGGAGCATGTCTCCTATGAGGAAAGGCTGAGAGAACTGGGACTGTTTAGTCTGGAGAAGAGAAGACTTGGGGGGATATCTTATCAAGGTATATAAATACCTGAAGGGAGAGTGCAAAGAGGACAGATCCAGGCTCTTTGCACTGGTGCCCACTGACAGGACCAGAGGCAATGGGCATAAACTGAAATACAGGGTCTGGACATCAGGAAACACTTTTCCATTGCGAGGGTGACCAAACACTGGCACAGGTTGCCCAGGGAGGTGGTGGGAGTCTCCCTCCTTGGAGATATTCAAAAGTTGTCTGAATGTGGTCCTGGGCAACCATCTCTAGGCAACCCTGCTTGAGCAGGGGGGTTGGGTAAGATGATCTCCAGAGGTACCTTCTAACTTCAACCATTCTGTGATTCTGTGAAATATTTAGATCTGAAATTAAAAGGTGGTTTAAAAGACACATTTTACACAGTAACAAACATTAAAAATGGATGCTATTTTCCTTCATACAAAATGATTTAATCCCCCACCACATACATAATGTTTCCTACATCTAAACCTAATATAATTTGTTCACTGGTTTTATGCTCTTAAACAGTCATCAGGGAGATATGAAATCATTGGAGGTTTAGTTCTTAGTAGGCAAGGCCCTTTATCAGAAGGGTTTACCTTCTTAAGTGATTATAATTGGACATTTTATTGTAAGACTTAGCACAGAATATTACCTTACAATGCAAATCCTCAAGTCTCTGGGAACTGAGATCACATTTATACACTTGGATCAGAGAATAACTGTATTCTGTGTGTGGGAGAGGTTGGAATTTAAAAAAAAAATAATCCAATGTAATTCTTCATTGAAAAGAAAATAAACCATAGTGGATTACTTTTTTAATCAGAAATTGCACAAATAGAAAATTGCATCGCATTGGCAACTTTTTTGTTTGTTTGTTTTCTTAAGTGAAGAAATACAAAAAGTACATTTGACGGGCTCCAGAGACATGTTCATATTTTGTCCATTGGCAAGGACAAAATATGAACCGTGCAGACCATGGCATTAAACAGACAAAATTGGTTCACCAACACTACTAGATTAGTAGACTACTTACTAGATTAGTAATTTGGCCACCACAAAAAAAAAAAAAAAAAAAAAAAAGTGAGGAGAACTTGTTCCAGAAAAGTGGCGTAAACTCAAAATATTTGGGAAACAGGGTATTTCAACAAAATTTCATTTCTCCATCTAATACATTCACACAATTTCTAATCTTGCACTGACATTCCAATCAAGATTTCGAATCTTTTCTGTACAACCTTCAGCAATTCCATGATTTATTATAAATGTCAAAGACTGTTCATCTTAACCACTGAAATGAAAACAAAAATACAGAAGACTATTTTTTAGTATCTTGTGAAGTTATTTTCTCCTGAAGAAAACCATAATTACATATGCATTTACCCGCTTAATGATCCACAATGATTTTTCACTTGGTATGTATAGTACCCATAAATCAACTGTACACAGAAAATCCTCAAGTATAAGCATAACCTACTAGGCAGACCACAAGATACACAGTTCTTAGGATAGTGCTGAATTGGGATGCAGGAGGTTATCTGTGCCCTTAAGTATCCATTTGCACATACTAATGTGAGAACTAACATATTCTTTTTAATATGTAAATTGCATTTGGAACATAGCTTAGCAAACTCCTTTGAACACACATTTCAATGTCATGAAACTGATAAAGTGTTATACGTTTTTGAAGCATCTCTGACACTTGGCAAAATGATAGGGACTCCATTCATAAGATTTAATAAAGGTTTAAGTTTACAGAAGTACAGACAAGAACAAGGCATATAGCCAAGAACTGAATTTCTGTCTCAGATCCAAAAATAAAAGTATCCTTTCATTTTTTTAATTACAACTATTTCTTTGTTGCCATGGGAACAGCATGACCTCACCTTTGAGAATAAGATCAGGAAAAGGGAGAAAAGGGAAGTTAATTCATATAAAAAAAAAAGGAAGGCCCATCTCACAATCACAGCCAGTCTCTCCCAAAAACTTGAATGTCTGTTGTGATTACTCTCTGACCTATCTTCCAGGTCAGACAAGAAAAAGAAAATACCCAATAAAATCAGGGAAGTGTAGTGTGTTCTTCAAAGATCTTGTCCACATTCTGACAAAAGAGTTGTGGTTTCCTCTTTAATTCAATTAAAACTGCTATATTATTCACTCTGATCTGCCTTAATATTTACCTGATCTTCACAGACCAGATTCTTCTTCTGAAGGTTGAGGCTAAGTATCAAGTGATCATCTACACATTTACCATTCAAATTTCTGATCTGTACATTGCTTTCCAGAGCACAGGTGATTAAAGAAGCACTAGAGTATTGGCTTCGTTAAATATTTCAGATTCAGTCTTTGTTAATATTGTTAGGCCAAGATTGAGAAGGGTATGTAGAATATGGCAACTTGGCCAAAAATAGGGACTAAAGGCTGCTGAGGACAAGATGAACAGCTACTAACTGAACTGCTTCCATTGATGAATTGATTTAACCAGGATGACTGACCTCTTCAACTGGTTGTGAAAATAGCACTATTTCTTCTGTCCTAAAGTTCACAGTCATGTACACAGCACACCCACTGAAGCTCTGCCTTTCCAGAGGAATAACAGATACTATTCAGTACAGAATAGATATCAGTTACTGCAAGTGCTACCAAGTGCAAGTAATATTGAAACAAAAATATAAAGTGTAATTACTAATCTACCATTCATTACATTTTTAATGCATGCAACAATTCTGAAGACAGCAATGACTACTAGCAGCAATATATTTGTAATGTACTATCCATCTAGATGCACACACACAAAAAGTCTTCTCCATTATCTCTTGAGGACTATCAAAGGAACACAAACTGTAAATACCCAACTGTAACAGATGCCAGGCTTCATGAACATATCAATTTTCATCCCTGAACAGATATTTTGAACAGCCCAGTGGGACTGTGCACATTTCAATAAGTACCCACATGCTCCAAAACCAAGAACGTTTCTTATTTGTAAGAGGACCACTACATTAGAAAGATTATTACAAGAAAATACTCAAGGGAGAAGTCAAGCTTTCCTTTGTAATTAAACTTTATTTGAAACTGAAACAAAAGACTTCCTAAAAGAGAGACTTCTAAAGCTTTCACAATACTTTTCTCTCCTAATAGTCATGCAAGATTTAGCAAACATTTATAACATTTGACTTTGCTCAAAAGCACAGAATTAGCTTTGATCTTCCTTTCCAGAAAAAAAAGGGGGTTTTTTCAATGTAATAGGACAAACAAAAGTGAAAACCACTCTCCATATTAGAAATGGTGTGGGTTTTGCTCTCACTCACATGAATTACCATCTTTCCTCCATTCAGCTGCTCACAAAAAGTTCTTTAAGAAAAGGTCAAATTTCTTCTTTGGGTATTATCAAATTGAGGCTGATAGCAAAAAAACCCCCAACCAACCAAACAAAACCCCCCACAGTGATATAATATGTCAACCTTCTCTTTATTCTATACAGCAGTTTTCATGAACCTGTTCTCAGAAGATATTATTTCTAAGAATACTGTTTCCATAAACTCATCATTATTTGTGTGCAACATGCAAATTCAGAAAATTCTCAAACATTCCTGACATTCCAAATTCTTTTTCCCAAATGTATCACAACTCTCTCTGATTTTGGTTTGGGGTTTTTCTTGAGGAGCAAAAAGTATTTCTAGCATTTCTAATTTTTCTCACTATTTTCAGTCCACGAATATTTGAAAACTTGTTCCAAAGCAAGACTTAAAAATTCTTTTCATGACTGGAATAACTTGCTGCACAAGGGAAAACTGACAGAGGACGAACAATCAGATGAAACAGATGAAAAGAAGAAAGCTCTGACTCAACAGGAAAAAGATAGAGATCTGTCTCAAACTTAAGGAGAAAATGTGAAAAAGTAGAAAGATTAATCTTAAGGAGAGGAAGCAAACATGATTTAAGTCTCAGTACTTGAACTTGAGCCAGATGTGAGACACAGAGTAAACTGCCAAAATCAGCAAAAAGACAGAACTATCTATAGTTACCATTTCACTTCTGAAGACTTCATTAGAGAATTCTAAGTGATTTAAATGAGAAATGATTGGATGGAGAATGATTTGTGAATCCTTCTGCCTGTTGTAATATGATGATCAAGTTAAGAAGAAATATGAAAAGTGTGATACCAAGGGCTTTTGTTCTAATCTTCTCTTAAGATCTAGCCAAAGTGAAAGGAATTTTTTTTTTTATTCACACTATGAAGACAGCAGAAAAAAAGTTATCTGAGAAACAAATTAGAAGCAGTGAGAGACAAAATAATTTCTCAATAGCAGACAGTTAAACAAAATTAACATTACAAAGCAAGACAGTTATTCATATATCAAAATTCTCAAGGAGAAAAGTTAAATTGCTTAAAAACAAATATTTTGTGTGCAAACAAACTCAACACAAGCTTGGAACAAAAATGTCAGTTGTGAAATTATATTCCCAGACGGCATATGAATAGTGGTCAGGAAACCTAGCTGGCTAGATAACAAAGATTAGACTCACAGTCTGGTCATGATATAGGGAAAAAAAAAGAAAAAAAAATCTGACACTCAGGGAACCCACTATTCCAAGACTTTTCTAGTTTCACCTGATGTCTTTGAAATTTTCACCCTAATACCCCCCATTCCCCATTGAGAGAGAATTCATTCATCCCATCTGTGCAACATGTACATGCACAGAAGTATCCCACAGATATGCACATGGGAAATCATAGGCTAGATGTACCCAGCTGCCATCCCAACTGATGCTCTCCAAAAACCACACAAATATTCAAGACATTTTACATACTCTTGTTAGAAACTTTGAACATCAGCAACTCATGTAAAATAAGGTAGGCAGGCAAATAATAACAAAGATGATTTCTTCTATCACTACCACAACAAGTGAAAAGAAACTTTTTGAAGTAAAAAATTAAAAAAAAAAATATTCATTGAAATCTAAATTTGAATGTAATTCAAACACTTAGAATTTCCTTTCAAGTGGAAAATGTTGACCATATAGAATCTGGAAGAGTTCCTACAGGAGATTGGACTTAATCTACATCCTTAAAAAGTTACTAAAAGTTTTACTAAAGTTAAAGAGGAAACCTTACCTTGTAAATAACCAGCTACTCCCACCTAGGGAATATGCTTACTGTAAGCAAGAGCATTGTATGATCAGTTTCCAGTGGAACTTAAAGTGAGCATAAGATTTTCTTAAGAAGAAAATTTACCTCACAGAGGAAAAACACTTAAGGAAATGAAGTTCAGTGTAAAAAGGGACAGCATGCAAACAGAAGAGAGACTAGCGAGTACTTCAGGACTTGACTTGAAATCGCTTGCAGCTAAAATAAATGAACAAGCCTGTTAGGAGACAAAATTCTTCTGAATTTGAAGAAACAACAGATAATAGAAAATCAAGAAAAGCAGAATAAGGAGTTTAAAGACACATGGGAACCTTTCTTTGCTTATTCCCCCCTCTCTTCCCAGCCACTCACAACAAGAACTCTAGCCATTTCAACAGAAGAAACTAAAGCAAGACGTAATTTTCAAGCACAGATTGCAGAAGCACTCAGAAAAATGAGCAGCTTCAGTGCATCCTCCTTACTGTTTCTCTAGCTGCAAAAAGGAGTGGCAAAAGTGAAGAAACTGATCTGAAAACAATGGCAAACTTTTGTGGTGATGGAGAAACACAGACATAAAAATATATCCTGACATCAACGCTCAAAACCTGATTTCAGTTATACATGTTTCATCTAAAATTTGCATTATTGCCCCCCAACAAAAAAAAAAAAAAGTTCCAGAGCCAGCATTTAAAATGGGTCATTTTGTTTTACTGTAAAGCACGGCAGACCTTTGACTTAATTAGTCCTCATAAACACACAACCCTTTTGAGTTCACATGATTTTTGTTACCATAGATTCTAAACCTCATGAACATAGAAAATGGCTTTAAATTTTAAACCAATCTTGAGTGATCAAGAAGTATATGACAGAAGCTTGAAGCAAATGTCTGAGAGGCATTACTGGCCACATGCATCTCACCATGTCAGACTATATCAGGATTTATTCCTTTCAGGGACTTTTTTGAAAAGTCCTGAATTGTTTTTCTTTTTAAGTTTCCAGTTTTAATTTCAATATTTAACTTCATTTTTGCTAACGGAATTCAAAACTGATGCAATTGCTATTAGTTACAGAAAAACAAGAAAAAAGCTAACTCTGCTCTAGTCACAGTCCTGAGCAGTAGAACCCAGATGCATATGCCAGTTTTCTTACCAAGATGTGAATCTCATTCCAGTAGCATTTTCTTACAGTGATATCTGAAGCCTGTTAATCAGAATGCATGAATGGCTAAGTGAACATATTTTTTAAATTGATATACCAACATGCATACACCCAAATGAGCCCACACAGACATGCACACATATATGCATTCAAATACATATTGAGAATCATTCTGTTCTTCAGAACAGCATTTCTTGCATATGAGAAAAAAAAAAAAAAATCTTTTCCATATACGGGGGAAGAAATGCAAAAGTAAGAAGTAAACTCACTCTGTAGGCATCAAAGCAAAAGCCAGGATTAAAATGCAGGTATCTACAATCTCACAACAGTCCAATAAATGAATTTACCAGTGCTTCTCTGGCTTCTGGGTTTTGTTTTTTTTCCTCTCTATAGCCTTAGGTTATATCATGCACCTGTACAACAGATGGCAAAGCCTTGGGCCACTGCAGTAAAGCCTTAGTGCAGGGCGCTGCGGCCTTCTCCAGACATCTGTATAATTAGCAAGGGAATTTCCACCAAAAACCTAGGAACCAATTGTGTAATTGCCTGAAAAAGTGCATTTTAGTATGTTTTCAGTGGAAGATGAAGAAAAAATTGTAGATTCACTCATCAGTTTAGAAAAATTTGGGATACTTTCTCAGCAACGCATTTTCTGTGGCTACTTTGGCAAGAGTAACTCCACAAGGAAAAACAATTAGGAAAAAACAATATGAGATGAACGCAGGCAACTCCCGGTCACACAAGGGATAACAAAAGGATCTAGTAAAGAAAAATTGGAAATCTCATACTGGTCTCAATCAACTTTAATTAGTCATCTTTTAATATGTCTCTATTGAATTGGGATTTCAGCTCATTAATGTAATTTTTAATGATTCCAGTTCACTTAGAAAGGAAACTACATATTTATATATCACTTTCCATTTTCTGAATAGGCCTACCCCTTTACTGGATCTCACTTGGCAAGGCACCTATATTTAAGCAACAGCTCTATCCCAGCCTGCTACGATGCCATCTAGTGATTCTGGAGCACATTATATCTAAAAGTCAAAAAATGCTCGCAGTTTGACAACATTATGCTTCTATACTTATAACAGGGAAAAGGCAGAACAATAAAAGAGCAACATACGTAGACAGGGATTTGCTCGCGTATGGTATTTACCAGATCACTGAGTGAAACGTAATAAAGCCAACTTGTCCATTTTTATTTGTATCTCTTGTGAGGGTAAAAGATTACTTACTCCATTACATCCTCAAACACATTTTGAAAGGATAAAGTATTTGTAGGAACACAGTTCTGTTCCGAAAAGAATCTAACAGTGCTATTAAAATGCCAGTATCTATGATACTGACCATTTTAAATCAATACTTTTTAGCACAAAAAATAAACTTTTATCCCAAAACTACACTGACTGTTTTTCATTGGAGAAACATAACAGTTTTTACCTATTTTATTTTCCTTTGTTTACTGCTCTATATCACATGCAAAACAGGAAAAGAGAGCCCAGATGAAACAAAACTGCAGCAGTGGAAAAAGGAGCAAACACACCAGAAAGTCTATTTTTTTACTTCCTTTTTCATTAAGAGAAAATTCATGGAAAAATGGAGAAAAACAAAGTTCAATTCATATTTTGTAGCTCAAAATAGTACTTCTGTAAGCATTATTGTGGGCCATAGTGGCAAGTGAAATCAGTTCAAATTGTGCTGAGGCACCAGTTGGGAATTAAACAAGGGTCAGAAAAGCCGTACGATGTTTTCCATTATTTTAATACTTAATATTCAAAAGAATACTTACTTTTTTCCTCAGAGTGTTGCCTACAGCTAGGGACAGAATACCAGGCAAGGCTTATTACATTATTAACGACTGAAATAACTGGAAGAGGAACCTTTGAAATCAGTGACACAGACCTCCTAAAAGGTCTCTAAGAAAGAAACATCAATTTAATTGATCACTGCGTTCAATTATTATTTTTTTTTCAGAATGTCTCAGGATTCAGGACATTGCATAAACTGTGATAACAGCCAGGCAAGGAGGAAGAAAAGCTGGAAGCAAACATACACAGAAGTTTCCTTTAAATCAGACAGCAGATATAGACAGAAAAAAATTGCATAGGGCAAAACTGAGTATAGAAAAGATACAGGCTTTCTCCTATGAAGTGTGTTTTCTCACACAACCAGGCACTCTTAAGTCCCCAAAACTGACAACTAATAAGGTTTTGCTGTATTATTTGCAAAAAATAATTACCTAATTATTATGCAACTTTAGCTACGTCCTAGGAATACAGTATCCAGACACTGCCTTTGAAATAAAACATTCTACAGGAATGTACCATCTACCTCATGTATACAACCTGTATGGAATATAATCAAGGCTATCCAAATAAACTTAGTATTAAAAAACAATTTGCTGAATGACTCAATAAGCTGGGGGAAGGTGAAGAGTTGTCTGAGTCACAGAGAGAATTCAACATTTTACAGGCAGATTTTCTGTTTTATTAACTAGAACTGCGTAGGATTTAATGATCTGAATGAACCCTGTCTTCATGAAATGAACTCAAATGTCTTCCTAAAGTGAGAACGTACACACATCTGTCAAAAGGTAATCATGACAGTACGTGTACTGCATATATGCATGCATGCGTAGGTTGCCTATATTCTGACAATTAACCAAAAAATTCAAAAGCTATAAACAGGGATTTGTGGGGTGGAGGAACCAGCTGTGTATTCACAGTTGCTTGAGATACATTGAACCAGGAGAAATAACAGGAAGACAGTGTACAAAAGAAAAGGTTATTTTTCTAAAACACTAATTAGGGGAGGGGGGGAGGGGATGTCCACAACAAGGTGCTTGCTATCACTTTGGCATCACTGGATTGAAGCAGGTAGAGAGGAAGAAAGAGGTTTGGTTTCACTGAAAAGTTGCAATTCAAGCTACATTTTTAAAATAGTAATGCTATATTCTTCACTGATATAATTTCAATGACCTTGAGGATTTTGTGGCTAAGTGCCAGAATTATTTTTCTGTGCTAATTGAGAAGACGTTAAGAACAAGCCTGCTTATTTCTAAACTGAACAAATGCAAAGTCTATACAGCTACATGCAGGGTGTTTTTTTCCCCCAAAACAAGGAATCTTTCTTTCACAGAAAGTCGTAATAAAAATTATTTGATGGTTTTAATGATTTAAACAATTGTATCATTTAAAAATTACAGCTCTAAACCTGAAGTTGATGTCAAATTCATGATTTATTGATGATAGTATCTAGAGGACTGCTGCAACTTCCTCATCAAATCTTAATGATAAACTGCACCTCCTGCCCAAAACTACGCTTCTAGTATAGCAGTTATTCATAATGCAAACACAGCAAGGATACAACAATTTGAAATGAAAAGCTGGAGAAGCAGGGCAAGACAACCCATTGCCCGCAAGAAGGTCTTCCAATTAAGATGCTGGACTGAGTCTCAGAAAGCTTACTTCACATATATGCCACAGGATTTATTCCCTCCCCCCTCCCCGACATCTTCAACACTTGCTCTGTGTCTGCTCCTGACCAGAAAAGTAGAAACAGTAATACTTCTCTGATTAGATCATAGTTGTCTCTAGCGCCACAAGTAACACTTCTTTTTGGAAAGAGTGATCAAAAATAGAATGGGATTCTTCAGTATTGTCATAACCTTCTCTAGTGGCTCGATGCATCACAGCAATGATACTTCTTTTAGCATAATGTAGCCTAGTACTTTCCAAAACAATCCTTCAGTTCTCCTCACAAGGAGGAGAAGAAAACATAGAATTAAAACCTAATGATATTTCACACTTAATTGCACAGTAATTGCTGCAATGAATGACAGTAAGCAACCATAATAAACGCTGCATCAGCTGGAACATGCAAAGCTACCTGCATTTCTCCAGATTCCCTAACAGGCTAATTTTGGCTCTGTTAACTTCAATTATATTACAGTCTATCAGATTTTGTTATTACTTGACATTTACCTAAAATGCCAGCAATGTTCAACATAAAACCTTTATCACCTCTGAGAGACCTATGAGAAAGTAAACATCTTGTTTGACCCATGTATGACAGAGGATGCAAGAATAAACAGGAAAAAAAAAAAAAGTGGTTATGTTGAACTATGTTACTAAAGATTACTTACATTATCATAATGTCCTGTAACTTAAAATTTCAAAGGAAAATTAATACAAAATCAATAGAAGTCAAGAGACAGATACAAAAATATATTAAAGATATGGAAAGACTCATATATGAAAATACATTTTAAAAGTATGGGTGAAAGAGAGATTGTTTCTTCCAGGTAGAAGATTAATAATGGGTAGTTGCACTAGCATCCTTCCTCCTTCCCTCCTCCTCCGAAACAAATCACCCTTGCACTGACAATAGATCTGTTCCAGGTTGATTAGGAGATCCCTTAAATAGGACAGATACTACCCTGAACAGTCCTGCCACCCTGACCAGAGTTGCGCCAACAGTGGCAATTTTGGTAAATAGATCAGCAGAGGAAGGGGGTAGGGAAGCATTTAAAATGGGTACTGCATTTAGTCCTTTATGGGGATAGCAATGTGTACACACACACACACACACACACTATATGTTCATCAGATGGTATAATTTTCTTAGTGCAGGAAGAAGATACAAGTCATATTAAACCATAGAACTCATTAGCATTTTGTGGTGGTATTTTTTTAAATGATAAGCACAGAACATGTAATAGTACTAAAATCAGTTTTCTTATCAGGATGAAAAAATGTAACGTGAATATGCATCCAACTTTCTTTAGGGCAAAAGTCACTATTTATGTGGGAGAAGTATGGCAGTCCTATGGTTCTTTTACTCTTGCACCTCACAAAAAGAGAAATGCATTGTGAGAAAAGCTTTGCTGAAGCTTTGTTGCAGAATGAACAGACCAACCCATTGTGCTCCACAGGTAGCACGCTAACCACCTGCTGCAAGCTAAGAGTGAGTAGCTCCGATAGGTTCCTACAGGGAGCACACTACCAAGCAAGGACAGCACTACCAAGCTATGTTATAGCATCACTCATGTGTTGCTCCAAGGCACATTTTCGACATGCAAAATGCCAACTATTTCTCTTGATGAGATTGGTTTACAAGAAGTGAAACAGAAAAACAATAAAGGCAGAACAAAGGATGAATGAGAGCAATTATTACTGAGCGAAAAATGATGACTCAGATTAGCTTGTTGATGAATGACAAAAGCTTGATAGCTGAACTCATTGTGTCTTCGCTTTGTTTAGTCAATTTGAAGCAGTTCAGGGTCTGTTCAGCTCAAATCAATTTGTTAGGAAATGAACTTTAATTATTCGTTTCAAATCAATGCAACTTTTAAGTTGTTTCTAACAACTTTCCAGTATAGTAGGGAGAAAAATGTGAAAATCTCTGTCCTGCTAATAGGTCTACTAACTCTCAAATCACAAATATACAGATTAAAAAAAAATATTTTTAAAAGTCACCAAATAATTTCACTCCAAGTGAGACACTGGGATATATGAGACAATTACACAAGCAACAACAAATACAAGATATCATTAATAGGAGCAAATACATTGTCAAGTACAAGATCAAGCCTAAGTTGCCCAAGTCCTACCTGCCAATAAAAGGGATCAGTTAGAAAGCTTTGGAGAAGCAGGCCTTAAAAGGGTAACTCCAACAGCTCCAGCAAGATACAAGGTAGTTTTCATTCCAAAAGATATCAATGACCTACCTAACAGAAATTCCTTGCTAACAGTGAGACCTGTAACAGATGCTGAGAGGAAGCTATAAAACCCAAAAGCACACTAAGTCATGTAATAGCATGCCATAAAATATGGATTGTTCTGTGGATCTTCTGAGTACAAAGATGGAAAACTCCTGATAATTTATGCTTGCTAGCCCAGGAGGCTCTTAAAACTCAATTTGTAAACCCAGTGTATTTCTGCTAATTTGTAAACCTATCATATTTCTGCTAATTTCAGAGACTCTGGACTCAGTTATATCCACCAAGGATGTGTCCTACAGAACATCTGTCTTTCACTTTGTCCTCTGTTTCACCAAAAGCTCCTACTTGTAATAACTCTAAAACTTCACCTCTGAAATAATACTTAACTTGCTAAAGGACAGCAGCCTTGGAACTGAATATTGCAGTAGCTGCAAATAAGTTCAGCTGAAATATATAAAAGACTAAGGATCTTTTTTTCTATGCTTCTTGGCACCAATGAAAAATTAATTCATAGTTCTCTTCCTGAGATTATGAATAATCAAAGCTAAAGCACATAAGGACAGAAAATCTTTGCCAAAACATCCCCTCAATTTAACCGCTGTTCAAGTTCTTAATGTAGATAAGTTTGCATAAAAAATATACCACCCCACAACTACTAAGTTTTCATGAAGCCTCCACGCATCACAGTGAAAAAAAAAAAAGTCGGCATGAAGAAAGTAGCAATAATCCTTGCTTTACCTTTCTTGCACATTCAGCTTCCAATAACATTAACATCCTCACTACAAAACCTTTTCTAAATTTCATCTGAAAAATATCCCTCCTCCTCTCCAGTCCAGCCTCTGTCATTTCCTCCATCTCATAATGCAGTTATTCTACATGATTCATAACTGTCCTGTGATTATTTCAACATCTATAGGAACTGAGCTGTACTGAGAAACAGTCCACTTAACAGAGGTCCTGTTTTCTGCTGCCTGCTATTTACTTAGTCATTTTGTCTTTCACAAAATCAGGGTTGCTCAAATGAGCAGAATCTGAACTTGTAAGTAGGTTAGAAAAAAGTAGTCCATCTCTTGCCTCCCTTGTGTTGGGTTTTGTGTGGCAAGGTTTTGGTAGCGGGAGGGGCTACAGGGGTGGCTTCTGTGAGAAGCAGCTAGAAGCTTCCCCTGTGTCTGATAGAGCCAATGCCAGCCGGCTCCAAGATGGATCCGCCCCTGGCCAAGGCCAAGCCAATCAGCGCCTCTGTGATAACGTATTTAAGAAGGAAAACAAAAGAGTTAAAAAAAAAACTTTTGCAGCCGGAGAGATAAGTGAGAAGATGTAAGAAACTCTGCAGACACTAAGGTCAGTGAGGAAGGAGGGGGAGGAGGCATTCCAGACACCAGAGCAGAGATCCCCCTGCAGCCCGTGGTGAAAACCATGGTGAAGCAGGCTGTCCCCTGCAGCCCATGGAGGAAGGATGAGGGGGTGTAGAGATTCCACCTGCAGCCCGTGGAGGATCCCACGCTGGAGCAGGTGGAGGCACCTGAAGGAGGCTGTGGCCCGTGGGAAGCCCACGCTGGAGCAAGTCCGGGCCGGACCGGTAGACCCGTGAAGAGGGGAGCCCACGCCAGGGCAGGTTTGCTGGCAGGACTTGTGACCCTGTGGGAGAGAGCCCACGCTGGAGCAGTCTGCTCCTGAAGGTCTGCACCCTGTGGGAGAGAGCCCACGCTGGAGCAGTCTGCTCCTGAAGGTCTGCACCCTGTGGGAGAGACTACGCTGGAGCAGTTCGTGAAGGACTGTAGCCCGTGGGAGAGACTCCATGCTGGAGCGGGGGAATGTTGAGAGGAGTCCTCCCCCTGAGGATGAAGAAGCGGCAGAGACAATGTGTGCTGAACTGACCGTAACCCCCATTCCCTGCCCCCTTGTGCCGCTGAGGGGGGAGGAGGTTGAAGCCGGGAGTGAAGTTGAGCCCGAGAAGATGGGAGGGGTGGGGGGAGGTGTTTTAAGACTTGATTGTATTTTCTCATTGCTCTACCCTGTTTTACCTAGTAATAAATTAGATGAATCTCCTCTCTACATTCAGCCTGTTTTGCTCGTGACGGTAATTAGTGAGTGATCTCTCCCTGTCCTTATCTCGACCCAAGCCTTTTGTTATACTTCTCTCCCATCCCGCTGGGGGAGGGGTGAGTGAGCGGCCGCGTGGCACCCAGCTACCGGCTGGGCCTAAACCACGACACTCCCTCCATGCAGAGTCACTGCTCTTTTTATCCCACTCCTTTCGCTGTACACATAAGTAAAATGTATTTTGAAAGATTTGTTGTTGTCAGATATCATTGTCCTATCTTCATCCACTGTTGAAAAAGCAAGCCTACTAAGTTTCAGCTATAAGGCTCCTGCTCTGTTTTTCCCAGCTTAGTACATACCACACATCACATATTAATGTGCAAGTGTTTTGTGCCTCAGAAACTAATAGTGCTTTAAAAGTATTCATTAGATTTTATGCTACCCTGGAGAAGAATTTCACATTTCACAGATGGAGGAATCAAGAATGAATGATTGAGTCACTTGTCCAGAGTAATTTAGTGGCAAATTCAAGAGCAGAACACAAGTCTTCTACTATATCCATGAGGCCACAAGCTTTGATATCAACAGTATCAACAGAAACTCCTTTTGCAACTTTCCCTGTTTAATGAATCTTTTTGATTGAGTCTGATACTAAGATGGCCATTACAGAGAGAATGGATTATTTCTTCTGTGCTAATGAACTGCAATCTTGATCTGAAATGACAGTACTCCACTAACAGTCAGGGGTTTGGATTGCTTGCCATCTGTTCATTCATGTAAAATTTCAAACGGAAAATCATCAACTAAGCTAAATGAACAATTTTGTGATTTGAACTTCGTAGGTCATTTATCTCTGAAGGTTTAAGATAATTTGGCTATAGTAACTACCACATTTTTGTTATCAAATGCACAATATAAGGAAAATTTGTTTTGCATACAGAGCTTCAAATCCTGAGAACCACAGGGACTTTTCTAGATGCTAAATATCTCCAGCTCCCACTGATTTCATAGGACCAGTGAGTGGTCAACATATTTTGATGTTTTAGAAAGATAAAAATAACAGCACCAAATCAAGCAGCAGTCTGGTAAGCCAATGATCTGCTCATCAAATCATACTGAGGCCACTGCTATATATTTTTCAGAATTTTACCTGCTATTTATTTATTCTTTTTATTATCTGGTTCTATGGCATTGTCTTTTTGCTATAGGCACTATTAAGAGAGGTTTAAAAACAAGAAAACAAGCTATAAATATATTTTATTTGCTCTACTCTCTGGTATTCTGTTCTTCTACTCTTGCTCCATGAGTTACAGAAGTAACTTTTTGAAGGTAAGAAATAAAAGGGTAACTATTTGAAAAAGTTTTCTGAAAAAGGACACTGCTTCTGAGTATTCAAATAGTATAGATAGTACAACATATTGATTCTGACTTTATACTTAATGGGAGCTCTGAAACGTAATTGCAATGGTTAGAGAGCAGCAGGATGTTATCATTCTCTTGGAAACTGCCACCATTAGTAGGCGATGATCCTAATGGCAAAAGGCTAAGCAGTATGAATATTACACATTTATTGATACCTTTTAGCTTATCAATACACTTTTGAATAAGAGATGTAGGAGTGGTACTTATTCAGTAACAACTACAATTTGAAAAGGAGTTACTGACAAAGGGAAATTTAGAGACAGCCTAATCTTGGGAGAAAATTTCTGTGGCATTACGTTTTATTTCTCCAGAATCAAGTATTCTTTAGATTAAATGGTCTGAAAAAAAGATAGTAACACTATAAGAGTTATTCTAGCACTTATATTTCGATTTACCTAGAGGAAATTAAAATACAGGAGTCATAAACCAATGATTCAATCTTGAACTGATCAACGCAGCACCAGCTAAGCTGCTTCATTTTGTTCTGTTTCAAAATTTAGCCCCAGAAATTAAATGGCAGTCAAGAATTCAGTAGAGCCAGAGAAATCTAACAATTGTGTTGGGAAAAGAGGAAGATGTTAAGTAAAAGTATTTGGAATTATAATTGGTCAAGGAATTCAGTGGGACTTCCAGGATTGGGGTAGGGGTAAAACGGCGGGAAGTTATACTTTTACTAGGTTTGACAATTTGTTTCTACAGTTGGGCTGGATGGCCCATGGAATACTGGATTTAGATCTTTTTCGAACTCACCTGTGTGAAGCTGTGCTTTTAGTGTCTGAATGTCAGGACCTTGCTTAGTGGCTTTGGATACTGAGCTAAGCTTAGCTATTTTGAGGAATGTAACCACCTAAGAAACACCATGGAAACTGGTTCCAAAGTTGGCATTTTAGTACGGTAATGATGAAACATGCCACAGAGTAAACAGCCTCTCTCATACTGCTTTTGGAAATAGTCCAGGCACAGAGTTCAATCATGCTGCCCAGAGGCTGAAATTCAGACATGTCTGGATTTGGTGGTTTAATTCAGAACAAACTCTGTGCACAAAATCAGAGATTATATAGAAATAAATTTTGGAAATCAATTGGCGATCAAGGTAAAATGGAAAGGGTGTTCAGGCAGCTTTATTTCACTGAGAGAATGAAGGGACATCTTTCTTAATAGTGTTTCTGTTTTCCCTTTACCTTAAGAGTCCTAGCCTGGGAGCTCACTGCCCCAGTTCATTATATTTCCACTTTATTATTATAGCCTGACCATTAAAAAACATTTATCACTAGAAATTGTGAAGTGATGCACAATGAAGCAATGATCCCTTTCCAACTTGATAAACAGAATGGCTGGAAGAAATAATGATGGTCAGACTGCTGTTCAAATGCCTATGAGTCTCTAATGATCAAAAGAGTGTGTTATTCCTTTTAACTGGGCTACCCAGCCTTCTCTTGGGGTAGTTAAGGACGAACACTCAAGTTATAAGATGTAAAGCAGCAAACCCATGAAGTTGCTACTTAACCCCACTGTTCATAACACGCTTCTGTTACCTCCCTGCTTTTTTTTTAAGAAACAGAACAAAAGCACAAATACATTTTTTCAGTGCTTCATTATTTAAATTTATTTATAAAATTGAAATGTGGTTGTGGAATTCATACATCCAAATGGAGAAAAGCAGAGGAAGTTCCCTTCTTCAGAGAAAGAAACATGTTCAAACATACATTCAAATTCTGACACACCTCCCTGAATTGAAAGTATTGTGGAGAAACTGCTCATTCCTTCACATACGGTATTTCTTTTTACTGTGGTACTGTAAACTTCCTTTACTCCTAAGGATGACATGGGGTTTATGAGCTTTCCCTCATCCTCACCTATTTCTGCTTTCTTCTTTCACTCTCTCAAACTAACAACCAGATCCATTTATAAATCAAATAAATTAGTTGTTATACTGTTATGTAACTATTTCCATTTTAATTAAAGTTTTTTAAAAAAAAAAAGAATTAAACACCCTGGCCAATGAGGACAAACTGTGGAATAAGCATTCACTTTCCATACTTCTTATGTATGTACAAGTACAGGTTATTTCCCCTACAACTGTTCTAATTAAGCCTTATCAGAATCATTACTTCCTAATCATTCTTCTTCTGTCCAAGTCTTCTAAGCAGAACACTTCACTCAAGTGATACCCATCTGTCTCTGGCCTGAATTAAGTTTTTTTTTGGTTTGGATTTCTTTTTAAAATGAGCCTTGCAGCTAGCACATGCCATTTCCAAATGCCCTCCCAAACTGAAAGAATTGTAAGATTCTTTCTTTCACAGAAAGTCAATGTTTACTTGTCTTTTTGTTGCTCCCCCCCACCTGCACTTTTTTATTTTTTTTATTTTTTTTAAACATGAGCAATACTGGATTCTAAATGTATAAAGGTACATGCAGGCATAGCACATCCTATTTCTGTCATTTGCATCTTTTATCTGCATTTCATTTAAAGCTATGGAGCATTAGCATCTACATTAATTTGCAATGAATATAAAGCTATTGCCAAGTAAGCAGGATTTCTGGCAACTCAACAGCACATTTGCTGCTACACATTCTTTTCTCAATAAACAAATAGTTTCCACTTATGGAAGTATCTTTTGACTTCAATTTTTCCTCTGTTTTTCTTTTAAGTCTACACTGCACTCATTACCACCTGTGATGTGTTTCCTTAGAGCATGAAGCTCTGCTGAAACCCAGGTGCTGTTGTAAAAGAGTGAACAGAGAAACCTCCAAAGCACATTTGGGATGCCTGACACTGGCATCTGTCCAAAATACCTGTCTCAGAGTATCATCCTGCAGGAGGCTGCCACTGGCAATTGTGCTAGCAAAATGAGAAACATAGTATCTGTAGTTCCCAGAGAGGTATGTACCTACTTTTGTGTTTGTTTTTAGCATTAGGCAATATGCCAGAGAAGGGTGGGGGTTTTTTGTCAAGGACACACCACAACTCATCCTTTCTTTTCACAAAGCTCAAACATTATGTTCCATATCAGTTGATAGCAAATTCGGCCAGGCTAATGATGTGAACTTCTTCCCAGAATAAGGCATATAAAACTATCAGTCAATTCAAAGAGGACTGCCTATCTTGATTAGAGACTACCAGTCAGTGTAGACAGTATTCTTCTTGGTACAAGAAACCACGGTATGATTCGTTGGTCTCTGACAGGGGACTGCAACTGGGGTAGGCTAAAGGGCACCCTTCTGAACTAAAAGAGATTGAAGAAACTGGTGAAAGCAGTTTTTTTCTCTGGATACAGTAGGCTTTTATGAGGTCAAGGGCATCATATAGTAAGTTTTCACTAGTCTTAACTTGTGAAAACAAGATATGAGAAAGACATCAAACTAGAACATAGCATTCACATAAAATCACTTTAGAAAATGCTTATTCCACTTACTCAGATACCAAGATGCTGAGGCTGTAGCATTTGATTGATTTTTGTGTTACTTCTAAGTTAAAGATGGTTTTCACATCATCCCCTTCTCCCTCTTCAAAAACACTCCCACATTTTAATAACCATGCTGTCTGTCAAAGAATCTCATGGACATTTGTGTTGGTTTGCATGGCAAGGTTTCGGTAGCGGGAGGGGCTACAGGGGTGGCTTCTGTGAGAAGCTGCTAGAAGCTTCCCCTGTGTCTGATAGAGCCAATGCCAGCCGGCTCCAAGACAGACCCACCACTGGCCAAGGCCAAGCCAATCAGCGCCTCTGTGATAACATATTTAAGAAGGAAAAAAAAACCAGAGAGAGCTTTTGCGGCTGGAGAGAGGAGTGAGAAGATGTAAGAAACTCTGCAGACACCAAGGTCAGTGCAGAAGGAGGAGGAGGAGGTGCTCCAGGCACCAGAGCAGATATCCCCCTGTAGCCCGTGGTGAAGACCATGGTGAAGCAGGCTGTCCCCCTGCAGCCCATGGAGGAAGGATGAGGGGGTGTAGAGATTCCACCTGCAGCCCATGGAGGACCCCACGCTGGAGCAGGTGGAGGCACCTGAAGGAGGCTGTGGCCCGTGGGAAGCCCACACTGGAGCAAGCTCCTGGCAGGACCGGTGGACCCGTGGAGAGGGGAGCCCACGCCAGGGCAGGTTTGCTGGCAGGACTTGTGACCTCGTGGGGGACCCCACGCTGGAGCAGTTTGCTCCTGAAGGTCTGCACCCCGTGAGAGGGACTCCATGCTGGAGCAGTTCGTGAAGGACTGTAGCCCGTGGGAGAGACTCACGTTGGAGAAGTTCATGAAGGACTGTCTCCCGTGAGAGGGACTCCATGCTGGAGCAGGGGAACGATGAGAGGAGTCCTCCCCCTGAGGATGAAGAAGTGGCAGAAAAAATGTGTGATGAACTGACCGTAACCCCATTCCCCAACCCCTGTGCCGCTGAGGGGGGAGGAGGTTGAAGCCGGGAGTGAAGTTGAGCCCGGGAAGATGGGAGGGGTGGGGGGAAGTGTTTTAAGGGTTGATTTTATTTCTCATTCTTCTACTCTGTTTTGCTTAGTAATAAATTAGATGAATTTCCTCTCTAAGTTCAGTCTGTTTTGCTCGTGACAACAATTAGTGAGTGATCTCTCCCTGTCCTTATCTTGACCCAAGCTTTTCGTTATACTTCTCCTCCCCATCCTGTTAGGGGAGGGGTGAATGAGTGGCCGCATGGCACCCAGCTGCTGGCTGGGCCTAAACCACGACAACATTTCACCCAATATGAATTTTCTGTCAAGTCATCGATGCTTTTCAGACCAGATTATGAAGGCATTGGCAAAGGATCTTCCTGAAGCAGCAAGTATTTAGCCATCTTCTAGTTTCTAATGTAGGATCCCATGATAACATCCTAATGTACATTGAATGGGAATATAATTTGCTTGACCAAAAGAATCCCAAAATAATTTTCATCAAAATCAGGTTATTGAGGCAACTTGAAAATAAAAAGTTCAAATTTTCATTTAAGCTTCTGTATGTGGTATTTATGTCTTTCCCATTTTTGGGAGAAAGAAATACCACCACCTCCCCCCCCGCCCCTGCTGGAATTCCCTTTATTACCTATAATTTTTTTTACCTCAGTGAGCTAAAAGAGCTTATCATAAAATAAATTCCCTGAAACAAATTAAATCACAATCACTTCTGCTTATTAAAAGATAGCAGTCCCCATAACAGGGGTCTCTGTAATCTTCGTATGACTCGTTACTACCTCTATAGGCAAGAACTCTGTGTGCTATGTATAAGCAGGTAGAGAGTAAGGCCACTACCAAAACTGGAATCCAGATACTCAGATTGTCTCAGTCATTAGAATCAAAGTAGAAGCTTTACTTGCTGGCGAAGAAAGCCTTTCAACTTTCATGGAAGACACACACATTATTGGACTGTTGTAACTTTATGTTATTTTTTCCCAATGATTTAAGTTAGTTTGTAAGCTCCTTACATCAGGATTTGTAGCTTTAATACCACATGTCACACAGAATTATACTCTGACATACAAATGTTAATATAACAACAATTGACCCTGTAGGCATCTACAAATTCTGATCTATCAATGGCTGTCAACATGAGTCAGTACTAACAGCAAATTTGTCATAAGAAATATTTTAGAATTTTTTCAACAGGTTGTAAAATATTGCTTTTTCCATCCCTTTTCCTTTTTACAGCTCTATGTTCCCTCATCCTATTTAAACCTAACTTTGGAAAGTGTCTATGGGGATTTCCTCTAGAGTTTCTGAGCCTTCTTATAGAATCATAGAATGGTTTGGGTTGGAAGGGACCTCAAAGATCACTTCGTTCCAACCCCCCTGCTGTGGGCAGGGACACCTTCCACTAGACCACGTTGCCCAAAGCCTCATCCAGCCTGGCCTTAAACACTTCCAGGGATGGGGCCTCCACAACCTCTCTGGGCAACCTGTTCCAGGGCCTCACCACTCTAACAGTAAAGAATTTCTTTCTGACATCTAATCTAAATCGACCCTCCTTCAGCTTAAACCCATTACCCCTTGTCCTGTCACTACACTCCCTGATAAACAGTCCCTCACCATCTTTCCTGTAGGCCCCTTCAGGTACTGGAAAGCCGCAATTAGATCTCCCCGGAGCCACCTTTTCTCCAGGCTGAACAACCCCAACTCTCTCAGCCTGTCCTCACAGGAGAGGTGCTCCAGCCCTCTGATCAGCTTTGTGGCCCTCCTCTGGACTCGCCCCAACAGCTCCATGTGTCTCCTGTACTGGGGCCCCCAGAGCTGGATGCAGTACTCCAGGTAGGGTCTCACAAGAGCGGAGTAGAGGGGCAGGATCACCTCCCTCGACCTGCTGGTCACACCTCTTTTGATGCAGCCCAGGACATGGTTGGCTTTCTGGGCTGCAGGCGCACACTGCCGGCTCATGTTGAGCTTCTCATCAATCAGTACCCCCAAGTCCTTCTCCTCAGGGCTGCTTTCAATCCATTCCTCGCCCAGCCTGTAGTTGTGCTTGGGATTGCGCCGACCCACGTGCAGGACCTTGCACTTGGCCTTGTTGAACTTCATGTGGTTCACATGGGCCCACCTCTCCAGCCTGTCAAGGTCCCTCTGGATGGCATCCCTTCCCTCCAGCGTGTTGACCACACCACACAGCTTGGTGCGTTCTTATTCCCATGGATAAGTTTCACCCAATTTTGCATTGGAATAAGTCTATATGATTTGTTGTACATTGAGATCTCATGCAGCTATGTATCTCTACAGCAGTATTTGGAAACAGAAAGCAGATTCTTCTCAACAGGTACAGGTGATAGTTTTAGCAAACAACTAAAATATTTGCCAAGCTAAAGTATCAAACCTGCTGGATGAAAACCAGAACAAATTAAGAGTAATGAAGCTGCCAGGCAGAGTTTAGATGGTCTTGCTTATGAGCACATCAATGTCTGTAAGCTTTCTGCAGGTCTAATCCAATTCTTTAAACAGCCTAATATCCCCTCCATCCTCAAAAGATAATAGAAATTCCTCATCGGGTTGAAAAATTGGCATGAGGCCTTCCTATGTGAAGAACAAAATAGTTTTGAAAGCCAGATAGTGCTTCAATCAAAAGAAATCCTTCAAAATCCAGGCTAGTAGATATGGTAGACATACCACCTACATTTCAATAGCAGAAAAATTTTATTATTAATATTTCAGGTAAAAATGTGCAATTATTCTTGGAAATGGTTTTGTATAAGTTTTACATTTAAGAAAAAATAACTTTAAGGACTAAGCATTAGAAAATCAAAAATGTTTCATGTGCACAATTTTCATAGAATAATGTATTTCTACTATGCTTTATACTATATTTATCCTACTTTCTGTATGTACAGAAAAGTTTATACTTTTTTTCTTTAAATGCATTCTCTGTCAATGAAAAAGTGCTAGGAGTGGAGAATGAATTTTTCATGAGAAAACACGGCTGAGGCCTTGACAGGTTCAAACTCTTTCCCTTGAGCTCTGCCAGTGTGTCTTAATGTTTTCCTCGAAGCCCTACCCTTTGGAGTCAAACCATGGAGAAATATTCAAACTCTCTTCCTCAAATGTTCTTCTCTGATGAATATTGAGAAAGTTCTAGTTATCTGTGCAGGAACAGAATCAAGCATCTTCAAATGCTCTAAGAAAGCTATCAAACAATCATTTTTTGTTGTTATTTTTTCAGTGGTAGGTATGTTCTGTAAGCCTCAATTATAAAAAATTCTACTACTCCAACAAGCACTTAATTTTCTTAAAAGCATCTGAAGGAAAAATCATAAACCTTTTATCTAAATTGGCACTTTTTTTCAGTGCCAAAGATCCACAGCAGATATTTAGATATGTCAGAAGAAAAGAGGTAAAGGTATGTTGCTTCAGGCTGTAGGATAGCTAAACTTTTTCCCCTCTAATATATATTTTTGAAATAGATTTAAAGTTAAGCCTGCCTTCTAGCAGAACCTATTCAAGATTTATCTTGGTTATTAAAGACACTGCAATTACTAAAGACTATATCTGACGACTTCTAAGAGATGAATGAGGACCCTTAGATGAGTTCATGACATGCAAATACATTCCTCACTGGCAATTTCAGCAGTGAGCCCAAGGACTCCATTTACCACTAACCTAGGGCACCAGTTCCTTCCTAGATCAACACAAAACATCTCAGTGTGGCATAGATAAAGGGCATTTTCCAGCTATGCTTCTGAACAATGTTTTCCTGCTCAAAGCTTAGAATGAGGTTTCTACCCTCATCATGCTTAGTCTGCCAGCCACTTAAAACTTTTTCATCCAAAATTTTTCATCCTTCTATTCTTTTAGCTCTTGTGATTCTTAATTCCTGTTCTCCTTGTATATTGTACTATTCATTCCTTCAACAAGCTGTCACTTACCTCTCCAGTGTTCACTGGGATTTTTGTAGATGCTTTATTCATAAGAAACAACAATTGTCATCTACCTCTCTATTTCAAATTTGACTTCTCTCCAAAATGAAGTCTTGGCCTGTCTGTTCAAAGTGTGGAAGTATGACCCACACATGAAGCTCAACACAGCTAAAGCAGTCTTTCTAATCAATTTTCTTTCCCAACATTATCCTAATAATCTACTCCTAGTCCTTCATATTACCAGACCTCTCTCCAAAGCTAGAAGCAGACATTATGAAGGCACGACTGCTATGTAGATATGAAGCCAGCTAAGAAGTAGCATGTGCTACCACATGCTTAATAGCCTTCGTCGTCTTTCCTCTTACTGCCGCGTAGTTCACATGCTATGAAGAGGCTGTGTCCAACTTTATCACATTTCCAACGGTGCCTGTTGATCATATTTCCCATGCTGTCCTTCCCCTTTTTTGAGAGTACTCATCAGAAACATTCCCTACATTGCTTCATTAGCAAGCTTAACATTCCTCTTTAAAAATCCACTCTGACATATACCAATTTGTTTTGGTAAAGAAAATGTATTGATAGCAAGCCACTGTGTGCTTACATCACACCTAATGGACAGACCAACAGCAATCTGTACTTTTTTTGCACTTCATGAAAAGCATATACATTTGTACTATAAAATCTTGATACTAAGAACAAACCAATTTTATCTGTAATTTCACAGAGTCTAGTGTAAAGGTCATGATTCATGACAGACTCCTGAATTTGTTGGCAAAAATGATTCTAATAAAATAATAGTCCCAGAATGAAGATCTGTTATTTTTTAGGTGATTGCATTTTATAACTCTGAGTCTGTGCAAGGTAGATATATCCAAAAGAGAAAAATAAATTTAAAGTTGTATTTTATTCTTTCATTAGATTTGAATCAGAGTTTGAGCCTCACTATTCCTGTATTATGAGTTCACTGAATTCTCAAATCCTGAGTTTCTAAAAGTTAATTTTCAGCTATGTAATCGGCCCCTTTAGACATATAAGGGAGACAGATTAGATATTAAACTTGAATATATTATTCCATGAAATAATTTAAAGATATTACTGTTATTAAAGATTTCCTATACCTGATAAAAAAAATTGTATGGTATTATTTGGTCTCTAATATAACAAGAGATTGGGTTTTACATAATCAAAATGTTCAAGTTTAATTTATTAATTTATTTTTTTTTAAACCCTTTGCAGGTTATATTGCCCCTCACTTTACTCCAGTTAGCACTCATCCGTAAGAGGTGGCACAGTTAAATTATTTATTTCTGCTTGCGTACTGGCCTTCATAAATACACTAATCTAGCCAAGTAAACTACATATCAAATGTAGCTTCAGCTTTTGACCCTAATGGTCAAGTAGCTGAAGCCCTGCTACAGTCTTTTTATTCTGGCATTTCCTTTATTCTTAAGGACACATAAGTTTCATGATAAGTTTAGAAAGTTAAGCTCTGATACAATTCCAAAGAATTTTTTTTGCTAAGCTACCTCTATAGGTAGAAAGAAAATCTATAGCTCTTAACATAAAGCATAAGTTGCAGTTACACATCTTTTACACACTCCTGTGCTACACGATTAAGTCGGAAAGCAAATCAGAGAGGTAACTTGCCCTTACAGCTGTTCCTGGATCACACCATTTAAAGAGGAAGTAGCTAAAAATCCAATTGTAAGTGTGGTTTTATCAGTTTATGAAATATCAATAACATTTACCATCATCTGAAATCTGCATTTTCTGTCTCCTTCCCCCAGCAGAGGTTTTGCTCATCTTCCTCATGACTGACACTCCAGAGAGCCAACACTACATTTAAATTAGTGGCTTAATGTCCTTCCCTTCTCGAAATATTAATCTGTCTTTGCTTTCCTG
The DNA here is from genome assembly GCF_028858705.1 of Grus americana. Lineage (NCBI taxonomy): Eukaryota > Metazoa > Chordata > Aves > Gruiformes > Gruidae > Grus > Grus americana. Next base: position 24,372,679 of record NC_072856.1, read on the forward strand.
CTGAAATGGGCAAAATTCAAGGGACAGATCTAGACTGCTACTTGTGTTAAGTGGTAGTTTCATTTATTAATCAGGAACAACAGCATTATTATTTGTAAGTTTATTTGCAATTTACTTGTGAAATTCTTGAACGATAAGGCAAGAGCAATGCAAAAATCACAAGACTGTAGGTGAAGGTAAACAGCACAACATGGACAAAGGCTCAGGAAAGACACGTACATGTGTCACCCTGTTTACAAGGTGGCTTTGACTCATTATAATCCTGCTCAGGTCCCTGAGGGATTCTCCTCACCTTTCCTTGAGTGATAACAGCAATTCAGTCAATGAGACCATGTGCTTAACTGCAGCCTCCACATGTCCCACACATTGCCTTCCCAGCTCTGATGATAGGTCAAAAATCTGTCCTGTGGAAGTCCATCCTGTGACTAAAGACTCAAGACATAATTTTCAAAACTATGTGTTACTTTATCGTTAACAGTGCATCACAAAGTGCACAGAAATTCTCACTTCTTTTTTTCTGCTTATCAGTGCTTGTGGAGTTGTTGGGAAGCACTTAACCATTCTGGGTCAGCACCGTCATTTCAGTATCTATTTTCTCTCATGTTCATTTAGTATTCTTTTGCTTCTAGCTTCAGCCCTAGAAAAAGTGAACTCATTTCAGACTCCCCTGAGCCAACTGAAAGGCTTTCTTAGCTAAATACCCTTCCAAACAGTAAAGACAAGTGACTGCTCTTAAAGAATTAGAGAGTAACATATCAGCTTTACATATCCATTCACAAAATATTACACCAGAAAACCTCTTCTATCACACACGCACACAACTTTACATTCAAAAAGTGTCACTATCTTGTTTGTGATGCATGTATTCAAATTTTGGAGTTATCAAATAATAATGCAAACCACAGAATACACAGACGGGGGAGAACAGAGCAAAAAAAAGAAATTGGAAAATTATTGATAGCTTTCTTCCAGGTGCCAGAGTGTTTCACAGTTCCATTAATTTCAGCAGGACTTTTGAAAATTCAGCACTTTAAAAAAGGCAATAAAATATTTAGTGGTAATTGAAAACTTTTCTACCTCTGTGTGGACAACATAGATGGATTCCTAATCTGTTCCTAAACTCAATCTTTTTAAAGCAGAACATATACTTTTTGTAAATTTATGCAAGGAAAGGATGCCTTGTGAAAAAGAAATGTAAAGACATTGTTATATTATTATGATTATATTTCTGGCTTTGCTATGTACTGAGTGTGCGACCTTTTATAAATTCTATAAATGTCATTTTTCAAAGCTTTGGCATGAGGATACACAGCTCCAGTTGCACACAACAAAAGTTACGATGCTCAAAAATTCTGAATCCTTGACTCTCTTATTCTTAATAAGATCTGACATAGCCCAGTGATAAATGTCATAGGAAAGCTTTAAAGTACATAAATTGTAAATTGCAAAGAAATGTACAAAGCCAAGTGATGTTATATTACTACTAATTTAATCACAAAACTAATTACCTCAGCAAGTGAAATAAACATCATCTCAGAACTATTGCAGTGGGAAGAAAGGAATGAAAGTATTAAAATAATCATTATGTTTCAGTGTATCTTCTTATATACTGCTTGGAAATTGTAAGGGCATCTTGGAAAAGTATTGTTTACCCACTTTCATTCCACTACATTGCATTCTTCCAAGAAGAACAAACATAGATCTGGCTACACTGTATTGTGGGCATAGGAGTAAGGAATAGCACTGACAGTAACTGCATTCAGTGAATTCTCAATTCAGCATCAAAAAAGCACAAGCTGTTTATTTAATGTTTCATCAGTATCTAGAAGAGAGGAAAAGGAAGGGCAAAAATACTTGCTTTTTAGCAGACAATTCTCTGACATCGAGGTGTATATTCAGAGTCAATGGGAACAAAGTTAATCTTGAGCAATGATAAAGCAGAAAAGACAACAATGGAGAGAAAATAAGAAGGAAGAGGACAACTTTTGGAAGTAAGCTAATTGCAGAAGTTGAATAGATTAAAACTTCTGTCCTGAATACACAAATGGTGCAGTCCAGAAAAGTGAATTCCTTCCATCAGCGGAGAGGGAGGGTGTATAAATGAAATCACTCAGTAAGCCTGTTCAGCACAAGCTGCAGCAATTGTAAATACCAACCATAAATAAATATGCCTCGCATTCATTTTTTTGAATAAGAGATTTCCTATTTGTTTCATGATAATTATAGGTACTAGGTTGGCAGCATTAAGTTTGTTAATCCATGGCAGGCACAACCTGGATGATGGCATGACAATCTGAAATGTCAGAAGCCAGTGTGATACATACTCCTGCAATTTAAACCACTGTGAGGTATCTGATGTTCAATGCTGTTACAACTAATTTCCATAAATAGATGCAATTGTACTGGCTTCAGTTTGATTTGTAAAGAAATTCTGACATGAAAGCTTGAAATTTTTTTAATCCTCTCCACAGTAGAAACACGGTACAAATGCACAAAAACACATAGTACAAGCAAAAATACAGACTGGGCGGAGAACAGGTTGAGAGCAGCCGCAAGGAGAAGGACTTATGGGTGTTGGTTGATGGAAAGCTCAACATGAGCCGGCAGTGTGCGCTTGCAGCCCAGAAAGCCAACTGTGTCCTGGGCTGCATCAAAAGAAGTGTGACCAGCAGGTCAAGGGAGGTGATCCTGCCCCTCTACTCTACTCTGGTGAGACCCCACCTGGAGTACTGTGTCCAGCTCTGGGGGCCCCAGTACAGGAGACACATGGAGCTGTTGGGGCGAGTCCAGAGGAGGGCCACGAAGCTGATCAGAGGGCTGGAGCACCTCTCCTGTGAGGACAGGCTGAGAGAGTTGGGGTTGTTCAGCCTGGAGAAGAGAAGGCTCCGGGGAGATCTACTTGCGGCTTTCCAGTACCTGAAGGGGGCCTACAGGAAAGATGGTGAGGGACTGTTTATCAGGGAGTGTAGTGACGGGACAAGGGGTAATGGGTTCAAGCTGAAGGAGGGTCGATTTAGATTAGATGTTAGGAAGAAATTCTTCACTGTGAGGGTGGTGAGGCACTGGAACCTGGTCTAGTGGAGGGTGTCCCTGTCCATGGCAGGGAAGTTGGAACTAGATCATGTTTAAGGTCCTTTCCAACCCAAACCATTCTATGATTCTATGGATTTCCTCCACGCCCTCTTTTTTTGGTTCTCTTTATCACCCTGCATGATAGAGATTTGTTGATAAGCAGCACATCTGTTAAAAACACATCTTGGAGAAAAAGTTAATCTGAATTAAATTTATAAATATTCAATTAGAAATTCAATTAAATCAATATTTTGAGATAAAAAGGGAACATTTCAAATACTGACTATTGTTTTATGTATAAAAGAGGGTTTGAGACAGCATAATATTTTGTATTAGGACTTTTTATTTTTAAATAATGTTTTTCATTCATAACAGAACTTTTTTGAAAATTACCTAAATTAAAAAGAAAAATAGTTAAATTGAGTAGTTAAAAATATTTTAAAGAACGAGTTGACACTACATGTCTCGATTCAGGTGTGAGGGCGGAACCATTTTGGCTGATCCTGATCTTTTTCCTTCCATTATTTTTCAGTTCTGCCATCAAACTGAACATACTTCTTTCTTCCTCTTCTAATAAATTGTGCTGATCTGCTTCTCTAAACTGCAGCAGGGGGAGCTACCAAAAAAATATTTATTTGAACAAGCTGTTAGGCAAAGAGAGGAAAGCGGCAAAAAGCAAATAAACAGTCACTCTCCTGACATCTGCGGTCCCCAAAATGAAATAACGGCACAGACACAACAGAAGTACTTTCTGTTATCCCTGCCCGGGGATTTCTGATAACATTTCAGATCAATAATTTTTAAAGGTAGTAATTATCTCTCTCAGATAACAATGGGTATGCTACACCTAAACAAATTTTAAAATCTGCTTCTGTTGTATCTAAACATGGGAGCAGATGCCCTTTATTTCAGTCATCAGATTTCCTGGTCAGGAAGCGAGTGGTTCCACCACATTTCTCATGCAGATCTCCTGTATGGAATAGTTTTAACAGGCTTTTGATACATATCTTCAACGCACTGAAATCACTGTGCACACATGGTAGAGCTGATTTGCATATGTATACATTCAGATATTATTTTCAGGAAGAGTAGCAGACTATTATAAATGAAACCTGGGCATCTGGTAGAGTTGCTTATGAGGAATCACGCCTTTAGAAGGATTTGTGAAGAGTCATCCGGAATGATTGTGGTACACATATTCTACAACACCAGTTAATTAAAACCAAAGTCATACTCTTTGATTGTTCTCATTACTAAGCCATCATACCAAGAGCAAAACAAGTTACAGAACTGCCTGAAAGACAGGTTGGAGTGGTTAGTGGTCCCGCCATACATAAAGCTTCTATATGGTCAGGGCAGCTGAAGAACGTGAACAATATTGCTCACTGTATCCACAAGCACTGTGTAGCTGCAAGAAACCCATGGCTATTGTTTCACAATAAACAGTGCTAAAGCCAGGCAAAAGGGACTGTGAAACCAAATTCACAGTTTTGCATTTAATAAAAAAAGGAGCAAAGGGAACATGGATTTTATATGAAAGAACAAAAAAGATGAAAAGTTTGTGAATGATCTAAGGCTGAGGACCAATCTTGCTATTTTCAAAGACCGAGATGAGCGTAACATACTAGGTTGTAACTGCAATCTGAAAGAAAAAAACTGAGAAAGAAAAATCCAGAATAAGTGATCAACAAAGCAGTAGGGATCTGTTAAGTAGAGAAAGTCACCCAGTCATGACTGTAACTTACACGGGATAGATTACAATCTGTCATGGCAAAATTCAAAACGATGCAAGAAAAACACCTAGACAGAAAATTTGTGAAGCCCAGAAGTCAAAGTCCACACAAACATCACATGGAACTACACATGCTGTAACAATGCCAACGAAAACAATGCTTTTCTGTACTGTGCAGGCAACCCACTCTTTATAAACATTATTCCCACCCCCGTCACTTAGACATAAGAGCCCTAAGCCAGCATGTGTCATCAAATCGCTTTTCATTGATCTTCCAAGAAATATCTACCTCCTCCTCTAAATCTGTTCTCTCATCTCTATCTCAGTGTTATCGACAGTCATACACAAAAATATACCTTATCTACTTCATCAGTCTCAGTCGTTTTATGGTAAATATGCTGTGTTTAATTTTCTGTTGAATTGCATCTTTTCCAGTCATTTCTATCAATGCAGTTCCTCAGAAATGGGGAATTTTTCGTATTAGGTTTACCTTGGTAGTTGTCACTGCAAGGACCTATCAGCCAAATACACAAGTGAAAAATTTATTGTTTATTGTGTTTAAGGTTAAAACTATGCAACCAAGATCTATTTCATAATAGGCCATTATCATGCCCGTCACCCTTATAACAACCCCATTTTATAACTAAAGTGAGACCTATTTCAGAAGTGAGACCTCAGCTCCACTGTACACTCAAAAACACTGAATGAAGTCATGAAAACAAATCAACTGGATAAAGCAGGCAGAAATTCACAATTTGAAAAATACTGTGCTATAGATTGGAAACATGGAAACTTCCACACAAGTAACTGACCATGTTTCTAAGAAAAAAAAGCCCAACCATGTTGTACAGATGTCAGACAGAAAGGTGACCTAAAACTTGGGGGGTGGGTGGGATATAGATGGGAAGTGCTCCTTCACAGCAAGGGTACAACACATCACTGAATGCTTTCTGGACATGAAAAATCCCTTTTCTGTATCTCTGCACAAATACCTTATCTACTTCATGAGAGATGTAGATCTCAAAGTAAAGGATTTTTGCTTAAAATTTGTTTATGTAAAAAGATTGTTTTAAAAACTTCTACCAGTCTGTGTTTTTTCAAGGTGTTTACCCCCATGATAAAACAACCTTGCAATCTTAGGGGACAAAGCAAAATGTCCTAAAAACCATAATATTCTTCTACTCAACAATCTACTCTTCAGGGCACGCATTTTTGTGAAGTTTGTGAGCTTCTCTTAAGTATCCCTTGCCTCCAACCCCAAAACAGCTTTAATTCGCAAGAACACAAGCTAATACAAAGCACTCCCTTTCCCCCATTATTTCAGTTTCTTTACTTTAAAAAAATAATAATAATAATTAAACATCGACTGCTTTTTTCCATCAGGAATATATTCATGCCACTGTCAAAGTATTAAAACAAACAGTATCCTCCAAATGTGAGGTCATGATTTGAAGAGAGGTAAGATTAGATATGATAATCCCTCCCCTCAGTCCCCACTGCAACTTTTATTGCAATAGTCTGGTACAAGTATCATGTTCTACTGTGTTGCTTTAGTTTCTGAATATAAAGACTAAGGAAAATTGAAATAAAAGACCTCATAAATTTATATCAATCAGTCTAGGCATGTTAAAAAAATAGAACTCTAAACATACAAAAGTTCATATAAATACAGTTCATGTAAAGTCATCCGCAATTAGAATTCTTTAAAACAGTCTAATGTCTTCTATGGTACACTTCTAATGAAAAACTAAGAGGTACTGTATAGGAAACACTTTGAAATGAAGAGAGAGGGAAACATAAATAAGCCATACTTCCTACACGCCAGAATCAAAAATTAATATATGTTTTCTCTGTTGCATTCAGTTTTCATGCCTTACCACTCCCAGGTGTCCTAAATTTTAAGTTACAGAAAACACTATTTCCCCACTTTTCCTCCTACTACTCAGCTGTTCTTGCCCTAGTCCAGCAGCTCTTATTTTAGTAAAAGCAAATGACACTATCAGTTTCCAAGTTGAGATATTTTACTCCTACTATTTTCCATCCCAAAGTCTGTATGAAAATCACAGATATACTAACTCTGTTTGAAAGGTTGACTTCTAAACCAAAACTGAGACAAACCAGCAAATTTTCTAGTATGTACTAAGATCTTAAGAAGGATCACGTTATTTTTTTTGTCTAGACTTGGTGAAACAATTCAGTAAATCACTAAAATCCCAACACTGTCATTGAGGGCCACATGTCTATGGGGTAAATCCCTGCGCCACACGAAGCACAATGGGTTTAGCAGGGACAACACAAGACCCCCGGTTCTAAAAACAGTGTGTGATACACAAAAGCGTATCATATTGGGAGCGTGATATATATGTGACAGCAGTGATGTTTCATATCTAACACTACAAACAATATTATGGTCATTCAACCTATTCCAGATCAACCAAACACAAAGAAAGAAGCAAACTCCTAATAATTGGTTTTACAGGCAATTGTCCTCAGATGTTTGCAGTGCATAGCCTATGATAACACTCATTAATTCCACCCAGCGAAGACATGCTCTGTGAAATAAGGACACACCAATGTCAGAAAATCCCCAAGAAAAAGAATGTTAAAATGCAGCTTCAATACTCTTTTCTAAGTAAATAGCTGGCAAAAGATAAGTCTCTGAAGGCATGAACACTGTGACAAGACTCAGAGAAATCTGACATTTGAGTGTCTTCTCAAAGTTCATTCAGACTATGCAAACCCCTTGTATTTAAACGGTTTGCTCCAAAGTGAACCACGCCACAGACAAGATGACTAGCAAAAAAGTTTATGCTTTAGTAAAGCAAACAAGACCTTAAATTTTCTTTGTCTACTATTAATTAGATTTTAGTAGCAAATAAATTACTGTAAGTACTTTCAGAGGACTTGCACTGATCATGGAGTCCTTGAAGACAGAGATGAAAGAAAAAGGAAATCTTCTCTCTCAGAAGATTTATGTGGTGGGGTTTTTTCAAACTGAAATCTAGTTTAGAGCCTAAAAGCAGTTGCATTGCTCAGTTGAGTATAACAACCTGTAGTGGTTGGTAAAGAGAATTAAAAGCTTGAAGCATGTCAGTATACTGCTCTAAGGTGAAGTTTCAAAGAGGGAACAGCCCTTATCAACTATTAATCAGATGGGGTAAAAATAGCCTATATGAAGCAAACATTATTCACATCACCACCCTAAATGTCAAGTTACAGAATCATAGTATCGAAGGGATATTTACGTTTATTAATGAGAATGCTCTGACAACAGGCAAGACTGACAGAAGCCGGAGCCCAGGCTGGCAGACAAACAGCGATCCAGACAGACGCCCAGTCACCAAACTACCCAAGGGGCTTTTTGTCTCAATATTTTGAGATATTGTTGGAACTAAAAATAGTCTTAAATGGCGGTAATAGTCAATTTCTTGAGGATTTTTCTTTCATTATTACATCTCAGCATTTCCATCCTACCAGAATTAAAATGTACTCTGTGAGGCTGTTTCTGAAGCTACATACTTGTTCAATATCAAAAAAGTACTGTGCAGATCTTGTATTTAAGGCATTAACATTATTGGAATTAAAATATTTTAAAGCCTTGGCCTCTCCCATATTTTCTTTTCCATCCAGGTCTAATTCTTCTTTCCTTATCTCCAAGATAACATGCATTGCCTATGTGTTTAGCATATTCCAAGCACAACTCTCTCCAAGCTGCTTGCATCTCTCTACTGCACTGCCAACAAGGGGTATGCTACTCCATGAAGACCCATCCTCATCACTGCCAGATGAAACTAAAGCACCTCATAATTCTTCAATAAACACCAACAGATTTGACTATCCTGCAACAGCAAAATATTTCTCAGTTAACCACAGTATCTTGTCTCCTGTAACTCCCAACATACTTCTAAATGTTGCACTACCTAATCATTTCTCGTATATTTTGTACCTATGCATGTCTTTTCCTTTACATGTAGCACTTTCCTTTTATCTTCTCAAAACTTTGCATTTTTTTCTGTTTAGGTCATTTCTACCTATAAATGTCATGAAAATGTTATATTCTAATCGTGTCTTCCCAAACATTCAATATTCCTCCCAAGATGATGTCATGTACAAGTATATTCATTACTATTTCACACAGATTATTAATGAAAACATCAAATGAAAGGAATGAGAAACTTTTCTGCTTCTTTAATTACCAGTAATATATTTTTCACCACCATGTTGACTAAGCATGAAGAACATGGATTAGGATCTCACTGTGCTAAACAGTATGCAACAAACGGGTAGCCCCTGGAATAAAGCACTTAGTACAGGTATACACTGAGACAACAAATGGACACAGACCAACAGCCCAAAAAAAAAAAAATCTTTGAAAGTGTATTTTGAGTTTTTTGTATCTCAGCACATCACATGTCTGAGATAACAGAATTCACACGTACAGAACAGAAACCCAAGAGAACCTATTGTGTGAATTTGCACTACCGCACTGCATTGGCCTACATACACTCACTTTTATGTGAAAAACTTCTAAGGAAATCTGCCTCATATTTGTAAATGAAGAATTCAGGTGAGAGACTGAGACCAGGCAGTTATGTAACAGATAGATAGCACACAGTAAAATAAAAACATATCTTGTGCGATGCTAACGTAGATACACCTGAGTTTGTGAGGCACAAACCTCACACTGATGGACAGAAGTCACATAATGTGCTATCCTGTAAGTGGACTATATACCCTTTTGTCTCCGGTTGATTCAAACTTGCTATAGTAAGGTGGTTGTGCAAATGTCTTGAGAAAAGTTTGCACACATGATGATGAGGACGATGTTTATATATACACCAAGTAATACTTCAATTTCCAGCACAGAAACTGCTAGTGGATGGAGGACTAACATAAATCAATTTCAGAACAGTGAGAAATGATTCACAGTACCCGAGTTATTTCGGCTACCTACAAGCTTGGGACAAAAAAGTAGGTTTAATAAATTCCAAAGATAGAATCTACTTCATTACCTCTCAGGCATATATTATATAGTGCAAAGAAAGCTTCTTTCCTTTTGTAAAAAAAAAATCCTATCCGAAGTTCATTGCTACTTGACAATTAAAGCCTGTGATCACAATTATCATTATGTATTGGAGGTTTTTTTCTTGGGGTTGTTTGTTTATTTGTTTGTTTGGTTTTGGGGGGGGAGTGGTGTTGGTTTGTTGAGGTTTTTTTTTTAATTATTCCCAATGCTGGATCAACATGAAGAATGGAAACACCTAGAAACATAGAATGTTTGAGGTTGGAAGTCACCTCTGGAGATCATCATTCAACTGCTCCTGCTTGGGCAGGGCCACCTACAGCAGGTTGTGCAGGACCATGTCCAAGTGGTTCCTAGTATCTCCAAGAAGACTCTACAACGTCTCTAGAAGCCTTTTTTTTATGCAAGAGAAATTCCAGCATTTCAAATTTGTGCTCAGTTCTTCTTGTCCTTTCACTGGGCACAGCCTACAAGAGTCTGATCCATCTTCTTTGTTCCCTCCTATCAAGTATTTATACATGTTGGTAAGATTCCCCTATTAAGGACTTGTTAAGAAAGGTGACAATTTTGTGACTGAGTGCAGGAGTGAACTGCAGAAAGAACACAGTGCAGCAGGCTTAATAAAAAAAGATAAATGGTTGCCCTCATACTGATTTTGTATTCTCAATTCCCATGATGATTTCCATATTATAAAACTAATTACAATAAATAGAAAGTTTAGTATTTGACATTGTGTTCAGTGCTTATGAAACCAAATTCTTCTTGCAAGGGTCTTTCTATATAAAAAGCTACATTATGTTCAGGGGTTTTTTTAATTTTTATTTGGCTCATTTGAGCTTTATATGATAGAAACATTGGAGGAGGATAAAAAATAATCATATGTTTTTTTCCCATATTACCAAGCACGCCCACATGAGGCAATTTAAACACGTTTTTATAAGCAGGTCCGTGTGACTTGAGGATCTGCATGATAGATCTCTGACATCTGAAATGAAAGAGGAAACATTCAGCAATTGTGTTACTTTAGGTTGTGTGGCATCAATCTCTTCTCACCCAACCACGTGCACATGTACGAGTCTGGCCTCTTGCGAAGGTTCCTGATACATTGGCCAGGCACATGGCAATTACAGCCTGCAAAATTATCCTTTATAGGAACTAAAATACATGAAGGAGATCCCGTTCCTTCATTCAGCACCTTTGATAATCACTCATGCTTCAAGAGATGATCCCAGCATGACACCTAGTGGCAGCAGCCTATTTAACCCCGTCAGTGCCTTTTAGGCAGGTTACTCTTTTCCAAGAGATTCACACCTATTTTTAAGTTTGCTCTAGCTTACCTGCAACATCTTGGATGCACTACCGTAGTAAAAGCCTGAGTATTCTCAGAATCAGGGAACTGCTTTGTTTTCTCAACAGGAGCCTTTCTAAAATACTATTATCTGGTGACAATCAAATATCCAGTTACTATTTATTTCTTCATAATTTTATTTTCTTTCTGATCACACTCTCAGGAACAGGCCTTGATCAACTAAATGATCTTAATGAGGCTGTGATACTCTCTTCATGGTGAGGTTTTTTTAATAGTACGTTGTCCTGGTTCTGGCAAGGATAGAGTTAATTTCACAAGGAGCCAGGACAGGTGACCCAAGCTGGCCGGGGGCTATTCCATACCATGTGACGTCATGCTCACCATAAAAGGGGGCCAGTCGGGCAGGGGAGGGCGCGGTGTGGTTTCCCAGCGGTTCCGGGACGGGCTGAGCGTCTGGTCTGTCCTTGGAGCGGTAAATTGTTCTTTGTTGTCACCCACTGTGAATATCTGCTATCAGTACTGTGGTTGATTGTTTCCCTCTCCCTTGCTGTCCCAGTAACCTGCCCTTATCCCAACCCTCGAGGCTTTGCCGTTGTTTTTCCGTTCTCCTCCGCATCCCACCGGGGGAGGGGTGAGTGAGTGGCGCGTGGTGCTTAGCTGCAGGCTGGGCCTAAACCATGTCATACGTACAGACTTTCTAAATACTGCTTTGCTTCCATAACTTGAAATGAGATCTATAAAAATATTCAGGCAATTAATTCCCGCTGTCTCACTAAGTCAGGAGATCCTGACATGCAGTCTGAAATATAGCACACTAATACATGTATATAAACTACAATTTATATAGACAGGTGTTATAGATATTATCTCTAGCATAGTAAGTGTTAGAGAAATTATTGATAATCAGATTATACACACACACACTCACTTAAGACTGTAACCTTTTAAACAACACTAATAATATTGCCATTTATGGCCCCATATCTGCCAGTTGTTTCCCAACTGGTATTTTGATATCCATTATTAATCCCCTCATAGAAAAATAATCTATAGAATTAATATAGTGATGTTCATCTCTAAAATTAGTATATATTCAGTATGTCCACTAATGCTAAGGGAAAAAAACTTATCCAAAAATTACAGGCCATTATTATTTGACATGCAGTAACATTTGTGTTGCCTGTTGCATTGGGTTTGTGTGGCAAGATTTTGGTAGGAGGGGCACTACAGGGGTGGCTTCTGTGACAAGCTGCTAGAAGCTTCCCCCATGTCCAATAGAGCCAACGCCACTTGGCTCCAAGATGGACCTGCTGCTGGCCAAGGCTGAGCCCATCGGCGATGGTGGTAGTGCCTCTGGGATAATAGAGTTAAGGGGAAAAGAAACTGCTGTGCCAAAACAGCAGCAGAGAGAGGAGTGAGAAGATGTGAGAGAAAACTCTGCAGACATCAAGGTCAGTGAAGAAGGAGGGGGAGGAGGTGCTCCAGGTGCCAGAGCAGAGATCCCCCTGCAGCCCATGGAGGAAGGATGAGGGGGTGTAGAGATTCCACCTGCAGCCCGTGGAGGACCCCATGCCAGAGCAGGTGGAGACACCTGAAGGAGGCTGTGGCCCCGTGGGAAGCCCACGCTGGAGCAGGCTCCTGGCAGGACCTGTGGCCCCGTGGAGAGAGGAGGCCACGCCAGAGCAGGTTTGCTGGCAGGACTTGTGACCCTGTGGGGGACCCACGCTGGAGCAGTCTGCTCCTGAAGGTCTGCACCCCATGGGAAGGACTCACATTGGAGAAGTTCATGAAGGACTGTCTCCTGTGGGAGGGACTCCATGCTGGAGCAGGGGAACGATGAGAGGAGTCCTCCCCCTGAGGATGAAGAAGCGGCAGAAACACCGTGTGATGAACTGACCGTAACCCCCATTCCCCGTCCTCTTGTGCCACTGAGGGGGCACGGAGGTTGAAGCCGGGAGTGAAGTTGAGCCCGGGAAGATGGGAGGGGTGGGGGGAGGTGTTTTAAGATTTGATTTTATTTCTCATTCCTCTACTCTGTTTTGCTTGGTAATAAATTAGATGAATTCCCTCTCTAAGTTCAGTCTGTTTTGCTCGTGATGATAATTAGTGAGTAATCTCTCCCTGTCCTTATCTCGACCCACAAGCATTTCGTTATACCTTTTCTCCCCTGTCTAGTGAATGAGGGGAGTGATAGAGCGGCTCTGGTGGGCACCTGGCCCCCAGCCAGGGTCAACCCACCACACCTATCCCCCCTGTGCTGCTGGAGGGGAAGAGATAGAAAAAATTGGGACTGAAGTTAAGCCCAGGAAGAAGGGAGGGGGAAGGTGTTTTAAGATTTGGGTTTATTTCTCATTATCCTACTCTGATTTGATAGGTAATAAATTAAATTCAGTTCCCCAAGTTGAGTCTGTTTTGCCTGTGATGGTAATTGGTGAGTGATCTTCCCCTGTCCTTATCTTGACTCATGAGCATTTCATTATATTTTCTCTCCCGTGTCCAGCTGAGGAGTGATAGAACGTCTTGGTGGGCACTTAGTGTCCAGCCATGTTCACAGAGTAGAATTATGGAATGGTTTGTATTGGAAGGAACCTTAAAGATCATCTAGTTCCAACCCCCTGCTATGGGCAGGGCCACCCTCCACTACACCATGTTGCCCAAAAAGCCCTATCCAACCTGGCCTTAATCACTTCCAGGGATGGGGCCTCCACAACTTCTCTGGGCAACCTGTTCCAGTGCCTCACCACCCTCACAGTAAAGATTTTTTTTCCTAATATCTAATCTAAATCTACTCTCAGTTTAAAGACATTACCCCTTGTCCTATCACTCCATGCCCTTGTAACCAGTCCCTCTCCAGCTTTCCTGTAGGCCCCTTCAGGTACTGGAAGGCTGCAATTAGATCTCCCCGGAGCCTTCTCTTCTCCAGGCTGAACAACCCCAGCTCTCTCAGCCTGTCTTCATAGGAGAGGTGCTCCAGCCCTCTGACCAGCTTTGTGGCTCTCCTCTGGACTCGCCCCAACAGCTCCATGTCTCTCTTATACTGGGGCCCCCAGAGCTGGATGCAGTACTCCAGGTGGGGTCTCACCAGAGCGGAGTAGAGGGGCAGGATCACCTCCCTCGACCTGCTGGTCACACCTCTTTTGATGCAGCCCAGGACATGCTTGGCTTTCTGGGCTGCAGGCACACACTGCCGGCTCATGTTGAGCTTCTCATCAATCAATACCTGCAAGTCCTTCTCCTCAGGGCTGCTTTCAATCCATTCCTCGCCCAGCCTGTAATTGTGCTTGGGATTGCGCTGACCCATGTGCAGGACCTTGCACTTGGTCTTGTTGAACTTCATGCCGTTCGCACAGGCCCACCTCTCCAGCCTGTCAAGGTCCCTCTGGATGGCATCCCTTCCCTCCAGTGTGTCAGCCACACCACACAGCTTGGTGTCATCTGCAAGCTTGCTGAGAGTGTATTCGATCCCACTGTCCATGTCACCAACAAAAATGTTAAACAGCACGGGTTCCAATACCTACCGCCGAGGAATGCCACTCATCACTGATCTCCACTTGGACATTGAGCTGTTGACAACAACTCTTTGAATGTGACCATCCAGCCAATTCCTTATCCACCGAGTGGTCCACCTGACAAATCCATGTCTCTCCAATTTAGAGACAAGGATGTTGTGTGAGACAGTGTGAAACGTGTTGCACAAGTCCAGGTAGATGACATCAGTTTCTCTTCCCTTATCCACCAATGCTGTAACCCCACCATAGAAGGCCACCAAATTTGTCAGGCAGGATTTGCCCTTAGTGAAGCCATATTGGCTGTCACCAATCACGTCCTTATTTTCCATGTGCATTAGCACAGTTTCCAGGAGGATCTGCTCCATGATCTTGCCAGGCACAGAGGTGAGACTGACCAGCTTGTAGTTCCCTGGGTCTTCTTTTTTTCCTCTTCTTAAAAATGGGGGTTATGTTTCCCCTTTTCCAGTCAGTGGAAGTTCACCGCACTACCACAACTTCTCAAATATGATGGAGGGTGGCCTGCCACTTCATCCACCAGTTCCCTCAAGACCCGTGGATGCATCTCATCAGGTCTCTTGGACTTGTGCACCTTCAGGTTACTGAGATGGTCTCGAACCTGATCTTCTCCTACGGTGGTGGTTCTTCATTCTCCCAGTCCCTGCCTTTGCCTCCTGTGACTTGGGCAGTGTGGCTAGAGCCCTTGCTGGTGAAGACTGAGACAAAGAAGTCATTGAATACCTCGGCCTTCTCCATATCCTGGGTAACCAGGTCTCCCATTTCCTTCTGGAGAGGGCCCACATTTTCCCTAGTGTTCCTTTTATCACTGATGTACTTATAGAAGCTTTTCTTGTTGCCCTTGATGTCCCCGGCCAGATGTAATTCTATCAGTACTTCGGCTTTCCTAACCTGATCCCTGGTTGCTTGGACAGTTTCTCTGTATTCCTCCCAGGCTACCTGCCCTTGCTTCCACCCTCTGTGGGCTTCTTTTTTCTGTTTGAGTTTTTCCAGGAGCTCCTTGTTCACCTATGCAGGCCTCCTGGCATTTTTGCCTGATTTCCTCTTTGTTGGGATGCATCGCTCCTGAGCTTGGAGGAGATGATTCTTGAATGCTAACCAGCTTTCTGGTTCCTCTTCCCTCCAGGGCTTTGTCCCATGGTACTCTACCAAGCAGATCCCTGAAGAGGCCAAAGTCTGCTCTCCTGAAGTCCAGGGTAGCAAGCTTGCTGTCCTTGCTGTCCTAAGGATCTTGAACTCCACCATTTCATGGTCACTGCAGCCAAGGCTGCCCTTGAGCTTTACATTCCACACCAGCCCCTCCTTGTTGGTGAGAACAAGGTCCAGTATGGCACCTCTCCTCCTTGGCTCATCTATCACTTGGAAAAGGAAGTTAGTATCAGTGCATTCCAGGAACCTCCTGGATTGCTTATGCCCTGCTGCGTTGTCCCTCCAGCAGATATCCGAGTTGACTGAAGTCCCCCATGAGAACCAGGGCTTGTGAGCGTGAGGCTGCTCCTATCTGTCTACAGAGGGCCTCATCTGCTCGGTCTCCCTGGTCAGGTGGCCTGTAGCAGACCCCTACTATACTGTCACCTGTCCCTGCCCTCCCTTTAATCCTGACCCATAAGCACTTGGTTGCCTCCTCATCCATCCCCACACTTTGAAAACAAGATCTACACAGTGCATGATATTTTTTTGATATAGAACAAGTACATATCTGTAGGAACAGTCTCATATAGAACATTTTAATTCCGGTAAGACAGAAATGTTGAAATAGGATAATTAATGAAACAATAATCTTCAAGAAATTGGCTATTACCACCATTTAAGACTAATTTTAGTTCATTATTTGAGCTGGTTAACTCTCAGATAAACTCACTTAATTTTCTTAATTGTCTATTTTTAAATTATAATTTTAGCAAACTACTGAGCTGGCAAAGAGATATCTATTCAGATCAATTCCTTTTACTTGAAGTTACTGCCAAGTGATTTTACCATCTGGACATTTACCTCTCTATCATATGAGTCACCACCACCAAAATACTTAATTAGTGTCACATGAAGAGTCGCTTGAAGAGAAAAATAAATAAGCAAGATATGAGCTGTAAGTCCCATTTTCAGAAGGCACTATTCATTTCATTTACTTTAAGCGAAGCTTAAAAGTATAGGCACTTAGCTTAAGTATGGTAGCTTAATGAACTACAACTGAGCTGTGCCACAGTAACTAATAAAACTTATGTTCTTAAAACAGATAACAGACTGCTCTCCAACCTATCTGGACTCATATGTAACTTTTTGAAGACTCCATTGGTCTCCCTTGCCCATCATCCAACCATTAGCCAGAACTCACCAGTTTCACAACTCAGCCAGTTAAACACAACAGGACAACATTTTAACTGTTTCAGATACCTAACACTCCAAACCATATTACTTATTTAAGCTAAAATACTTGGCTTTCAGTTCAGTGGATAAGGAGCCCTCCTAAGTGATGTTCTGCTGACTGTGATTTTGGGGTGCAGCACCTAGCAGAATTTCAGAAGACACAGTGTAGGGCTGTAAATATCACCTGCTCCAGCCATGGCAGAATGAACCTGCACTTAAACAACTGGCAAAACTTCTTCAATTAAGTAACATATCAAAATGTATTCTAGATGGCAGAGTATATAATCTTTTCAGCCTAAAAACTGAGTAAGATTAAAATTACTTTATTTACATTTACATACTTTATAGATACCATCTAGGAGGAAGAGTAAAAAAGGTTTAAGAGACCATTATATGGATGATTTCAGTATGCATAATAAATACAAGGATATAATATAGTTCATTTTTCATGCTTCACAGCAGAAACTAAACATAGAGTTCAGAAAGAAATTTTCCCAAGATCATTAACTCCCTCATTTGGGGTGGTTTGTACATTTTGAAAATACCAATTATTATTGTTGCCCCCAAGGCAAAATAGGTGGGTGTGCCACTAGTCTGATAAGATAGGGCAGCTCCTAGATATACTCCTAGCTTAAACCTAGCTGAGTGACTATAAACAGGAGGGGACTTGCCATCTTTTCTTTCTCCACTCTTCCTGGGGCAGAACGGCCAGAAGGTGTTATTGATGAGGTTTTTTTGAGCGAAGCTTGTTTCAGTCAAATGTCACTCTAACCACTGTTGCTACCTTAGAGCTTCAGTAAATAGAAAATGCTGATCTCATTTACAAGTGACTTTTCCACACCATGGAGGAGGACACTGTCAGCACAGTGACAAAGGAAGATTGAATTGTTACAGCCAGAGTTACTCCAGCTTCAAGATAAAGGGGTCATCACTGAATCCCACTGAGGTGACTTTGTACAACTACTTGTTATCACACAGTAAATGCAGGTCTGGATCATTTGGATGTGACATTGTATAAGTCGTCTGTTAAAGTTCTGCATGATCTACAATACATAGCTGTTACCAGTAATAACCAAGCTTTGCAAATACTGTTAAAAGCCAGACTGATATTTTCTGTATTTATAACAGTGAAATTACCATTTTTTTCAAGCATTTTCCTTACTCATGTAAGACACTGAGACAACATTAAAGACAAAAGCTTAATAGAATTAATTATTAATGAGTTATAAAGATTTTAAAGGCAGCCTTCTGATCCATGTAATATAGTAGTCATTAATAGATGGGATTACAATAATTAGCTTAATTTATTATCATCTTTAATGAGATTATTTTTCTGACTTGAGATAACAGATATAAACTAAAACACTCAAAAGGTGAATTGTCTCTTTCACTATGGTCATCTGCTCAGAACAGGAGGTTTAGTAAGTTTGTATAGCATATGCTGTGAAGATACATTAGTGTAAAACCTTTGTTAAAAGTTCAGATATGACAAAGTAGAGAATTAGAGTGAGTGTGAATATGAGACATTTTGGCTAGTTGTGATGTTTAATCTGAAATTTCAAGATACGTTATCCTTTTTGTTTTTATTATCTGTTGAAAATCAAGAATATTACATATTTTAAATCCAAAACTGGGATGACCTCAGACTTGTAAAGAGATTACTAACTCAGAGCTCATGGACAAGATGCTGAAATCATTTGGGCATCACACCGTTAGCACTCCTCACTGAGCAGCTGAGAGCCCAGACCTGAAATCCTGGGCTATGGTGAGCCTCTCCATGTTTCTACTGCTGCCAGATGCCCAGACCATGAGGACCCAGAGCCAGGGCTGCCAGGGGACCTGCCGCAGAGGCAGGAGCCAGGATTCCCACTCATAGCCTAATTCTGAGCTCTCTGAGAGCACCAACCTGTGGGACTGAGGGACAGGTCCCAGATCAGAAAAGCTTTGATAACAAGGAATGAGAAAAAATACATCAGACTACATCAAGGGATCCCCTTTACGGTCTTCTCACCACTTTTTGATATCCTAGTATTGATCTGGGAGCTTAAAAGCCTTGAAAGACCATACTTGGATTTCCAGGCTAAACAGAGTCCTGGCTTCCCAACAGAATAAAGAATTTCTTTGTTTGGCGTTGAGTGCTCCCCTTTGACCCAGAAACACTGAAGTCTGGCATGTTCCAAAGTCTGAATCCATCCAGTCAGCAAGGCTGTCTACACTTTCTGGCCTCGCTGTTTACCAGGTGAGAAGGAAACCAGCAGAACTCTCATGGCATATTTTTAATCACAAATTCAAGAAAAATCTTGGTCTTCTATGAAACATGAATACAAGAATCTGTAACTTCTTGCTAAAAACTTTAACAGTGGAAAATTCTTAAAGAATTCAATGGCCAACCCTATTAAAAAACAGCATTCAGGAAAGATCAACAGAATGGCAATGAAAATTGGAGAGAAATTCCCCATTCAACTGAATAGGAACAAAAAGAATTTGGGCAGGATACCCTTGGAGGAGAAGCAGAAGGCCTCATCTGGTTCCGGTCCCTGCCTCAGGGACAAAAAGCCCTGCGGCCACGTTGCAGCAATCCTCAGAGCTGGCAGAGGGACTGGAAGTACCCCAGGCCTACACAATGGGGACCCAGAAGCCACAGGGTCGAGTCTAGAAGCAAAACCCAACCTCATAGCATGTACAGAAGCTACTTTGAGGGAAGGTGAACTGATTTTACTAGAAAGGAAAGGCAACTGATGAACAAAGGACAGAAACGTCTTGGAGTTTTGAAGCCATAAAGGGACTCTACTGTGAAAATATTTAATTGTTATGATCCCTGCACTTGGATAAGGGAAATACAAGAGTAAAGACTAAGTATTGAAGGTGTCACACCACCTGGGAATGTCAGCCAGGACTGTACCACCAAGTGCCCATGCTTTCTGTGCTTAAAATCAGCCTGAAAGAATGATTTAACATCAGTGTCTAAAACAATAAGATCCAGATTAAAGTTCAGATAATAACTTCATCCAAAGAGATTTGGTTCACCCCACCATTCAATATTATACTATTGGATTTATTCTCTTTCTGTTTTCTTTTCTGACAAGTATCTGCATGTCTGGATTTCAGTCAGAACTGTGTGCGTTTTCATACAGGATTCGTCACTATAGTAACCAAGCACAAATCATCAAGTGTGAGGAGTTTTCTGTTTCCCTCTTTTCCTTTTTTTTTTTTCTTTTAAACTGACAGTGAAGTGAGACACAGAGAGATGGCTGAGATTCTCAGAAGCTTCCACAGAATTCCAGCAGCATTTGGGTTTATAAGCCCTCCAGAATCCATCAGAAATCCCTGCATAAATAGAATCACATAGGAAGTCTCTGCAGTGCTCTAAGCCCATGACTACCATAGCAGTAAATGCTGTTCCTAATAACTTTATTAATAGGAAGCACAGGGTAGATGAAAAGTTGTACTCAGGGGTTTTCTAGCCTCATGTTCCAGATGAAAATGTAGACGATTTTGAGATAAGTCACAAAACATATCAAGGGCCATCGATCACTGGTTAAACGGATTATAAAGAGCCTAAGCCCAACAATTTGAATAAAAGCAAGGGATAAATATTGCTTGTCCTTTGTAATCATTTCGAGAAAACATCTTAAGCAAAATGGTAGATTTTTTTCCCCCCTCATGAAAATATTCCTAAATTTGATAGTCCTCAAAACTAAGCCATTGAAAACAGTATTCAAGAAAAGGTATTAACTGAAAGATGATATTTCTCTGTGTGTGTGTATAAGTAAATTTATAGTGAAAGATTCATTAAGGTCTCAGGCTGTCCTGCAAAGATCAACTCAAAGCAATTGCCTAAGTTTGTCTTAAAAATACAACAGAAAACTTTTATTTAGTGTTTATATTTATCCATCAAATCAGTAGTGTTCCTTATTTGGATTCTATTGTTCTTCAAACAACTATGGACACAAAAATCCAACAAAACTATTGTGCAATATACACTATAATGAACAGATCTCTCACTTCACTTACTTGTTAATCTTTCTAATAACATACATTGCACTGAAGCATTGGAGCATGTATCAGAAGCATACTGCAATCAGACACAGAGTTCTAACCATGGTATGCAGCTATAGGAACATTTGATGTAATGTGGTCCAAGAACTGAATGACCAAAACTATGCCTAGCAAACAAACTCCCCAAGTCTACATCATTTAAATCAATTTAAAAAGGAAAACTAGCGTAGATGAAATGAGTGACTGGTGATAAAAAAATCAGTCAACAACTGTATCAGCTAACATCATACATGCACAGGTGTAGAGAAATGACATTTGAACAGTCATAACAAGTAGGTTTCAACTTGAACCAAAATGAAATTGAACCTGCTTATATAATCAGTAAACACAAAGGTTTAAAATGGAAGTGCCACAAATTGGTTAATCCCATTATTCAGTTTCCACCCTTTACTAACTAGAATGCTTTCCTCCTGCAACCTTATCAGCACAGAAAAAAATTTAATAGGGTAGGAAGACTTGTACATTTATTTGTGCGGGCAGGTAAAACCAAAACAAGATGACTGCATTAGTAGAAAGAATCAGAAACAGAGATAGAGCTGTTCAAGTTCAGTTAACCTAGTCCAGTCCTTTACCAATGTGTTGGGTTCGCGTGGCAAGGTTTTGGTAGTGGTGGGGGGGCTACAGGGGTGGCTTCTGTGAGAAGTTGCTAGAAGCTTCCCCTGTGTCTGATAGAGCCAATGCCAGCCGGCTCCAAGACGGACCCACCACTGGCCAAGGCCAAGCCAATCAGCGCCTCTGTGATAACATATTTAAGAAGGAAAAAAAAAACCAGTTAGAGAGAGCTTTTGCAGCCGGAGAGAGGAGTGAGAAGATGTAAGAAACTCTGCAGACACCAAGGTCAGTGCAGAAGGAGGGGAAGGAGGCGCTCCAGGCACCGGAGCAGAGATCCCCCTGCAGCCCGTGGTGAAGACCATGGTGAAGCAGGCTGTCCCCCTGCAGCCCATGGAGGAAGGATGAGGGGGTGTAGAGATTCCACCTGCAGCCTGTGGAGGACCCCACACCGGAGCAGGTGGAGGCACCTGAAGGAGGCTGTGGCCCGTAGGAAGCCCACACTGGAGCAGGCTCCTGGCAGGACCTGTGGCCCCGTGGGGGACCCACACTGGAGCAGTCTGCTCCCGAAGGTCTGCACCCCATGGAAGAGACCATGCTGGAGCAGTTCGTGAAGGACTGTCTCCCATGAGAGGGACTCCATGTTGGAGCAGGGGAACGATGAGAGGAGTCCTCCCCCTGAGGATGAAGAAGCGGCAGAAACACCGTGTGATGAACTGACCATAACCCCCATTCCCTGTTCTCCCTGTGCCACTGTGGGGGGAGGAGGTAGAAACCGGGAGTGAAGTTGAGCCCGGGAAGATGGGAGGGGTGGGGGGAGGTGTTTTAAGATTTGATTTTATTTCTCATTCCTCTATTTTTTTTTGCTTGGTAATAAATTAGATGAATTCCCTCTCTAAGTTCAGTCTGTTTTGCTCGTGACAACAATTAGTGAATGATCTCTCCCTGTCCTTATCTCGACCCACAAGCATTTCGTTATACCTTTTCTCCCCTGTCTAGTGAATGAGGGGAGTGATAGAGCAGCTCTGGTGGGCACCTGGCCTCCAGCCAGGGTCAACCCAGCACAACCAAGCAACAAAATATTTCAAGAATTTCATTACTATTAACCCATTTATAATGAAATTACTTTGCCAGATCTGGTTGCTTCGAGTAAGCAGCTATCCACATCTTGAAAAAAAAAAAAATCATCACATGCTACACCAGATCCTGCTTACAGGAATGAAATCTCAATTGGGATGACAAGATACAGCAACAACAGGACATACACAGGCCTAATGAAATGGCAGCATAGCAGCAAAGCCACAGTGCAGTTTGTTCACAGCCTACGGGTTTGCATTTAAGGAGTTGCTATAGAAATGTAGAGATAGTGTCAGTCTCCTACATTCAACTCAAGTACTTTTCTCTCAGTTCTCATGAATTTTTACAAATGGTATAAAATATTTTTAATACACAAGCTAGCAACAAGAACTATTATACCAAAATACTATTTATGGTCAGTTTCATCTTGTGAATTATAAAATAAATGAGAGGGAAATGAGGGAAAACTGCACTGTTACGGATTTATTAAAGTTGAGGAAGAAGTGAGCATTCATTCTAGTCTGACTTTCTGTCTGTCACCAATGTGCCTTTACACTGAGCTCATTAATTTGCATTTAATGAAAGTTTAACTTGTATTTGGCTAAGGCATATTTTCTAAAAGTGATATAAATTACATCAAAAGAGGAGAAAATATACCTTCCATGACAGTTTATTCCAGCAGTTAATCATGTTAAAAAGTACCCATTTCTAATTTAAATTTGGCTGGCCTCAGCTTTCTAGGATAATTATCTCCTTTTATCTCCTTATGAAAGGAGAAAGCAGTTGTTCCCTTTCCCAGCTTGATTAGAAAGCCCTACAGTATTTTGTAACAAGGCATTTCTAACTAGAGGGTAGTTCAGGATTAGCGCCTCCCCTCCCCATGAAAATTTCTGAGAATCAACATACTGATTCTACTAAACAGAAAAATACAAATGATGATAAAATGAATGAAATGATGAAAAGAATGAAGAATGATGAAAGACTGAAAATACACCAAAAACTCACATAGGAAATACATACTTCTCCAGCTGGCCAAGATGAAAAATTACTAACCAAAAAACTCTTCTTGGAATGAGATGTAGGGGAAACATCATCTATAGGTTACATGAGATGAGCTCAGTCCTAAAAAATGTCCCTTAAGAGAGTATTTGGAAAGGAAAAAAATAAGCGGCATGTGAATAAGAAATTTCAGAGCACACAAGGACACGAAGACAGAATAACCACCCTTTCCCTAGAAAGAAAACTGTATACTTGTTGAAATGTCTTGCAAGGAACTGCTGAAAAATGCAGAATTAAGAGCCTGCATTCAGTTCCCCAAAGGCAGCAATTGGCTAAGATGACACTAGCTGATTATAATGGATTCCCTATTTTATGCACAGAGCAGCTACAGAAAGAGTAGATTGGGGTATAAGACTAATGGGGCAGAACAGCTATAGCTATGAAACAACTGTAAGGCTGAATTATCACCCCAAGGACCAACATGTAAGCATGCAGAGTTCTGTCACGCTAAAAAACCAAAAAAAGTCTGTTCTGTCATATGAGTTTTCCACCCTGTATTTGTGGAATATATACCACCAATATCTACGGAATTAAAAACAAACAAAAAGCTTATTTTCTGTAGTAGCATCTTGGGAAAACAAACTTTACTCAGTATCAGGATATGTAGCAAGAAGAAATTAATGAAAACATTGACTCCATTAACAGGCATAGTGTTCTGGTAAGTAAGACAATTGCACAAGAAAAATATCTCTCTCAAGTACGTAAAATGTCAGATTAACACCACCACCCTCCCAAAGAGAGCACCTAACTAATGAGGATAGATCTAATTTATGTCCACAGTGACAGCTGTCTTACAAGCAGATTCACTGATTCTCGATAACATTTTTCAAACTAGTTTCCGTAGCAACTGCCACCTCATACTCCTGTCCCAACAGTACAAAACATCTAATAAAATAATAATAATAGCAGCAACAACAACAATACTATCTACTTCCACAACGTCTATCAGGAGAGTAGGTTAGATTTCTGCTGGGAAACAAGGTTGATTCTTACAGTGGGGATTCAATCTATTGCAAACACATTATAATGTATTTTTTATTATTTATTTTGTTTTGTGAGATGGAAAACACAAGTACACAACCCTCCAGAAAATTAAATCAGGGTGAACTGTCCTTTCATTCAAACTATTTGCTGCTATAGCAGTAATGAATTTCAGGAAGGAAAGCAGAGAAACATATAAAAGAGAAAAAGGAAACACAGCAAGAACAATCAAATAAGCTATAATTTTCACTTGTTGGTCAGGTTCTGTCCATTAGGAATTGATTTAGGCAGTCCTCTTGACAGGTGTTGAAAGAACTGGGAAAACCTGTTAACTTTTCAGGTAAGTGATGCCCACTATCAAGATCAGTGACATCTATTCTTTCTTTGGCAGCAGTGATAAAGGAGTGCAGTATTTTCTGGCTCTCAGAAAATTCCAGGAGAGTTGTAAAAACAGATTCTTTGCTACAACTATTTCAACAGAGCATATGATTTTAATCAAGTATTACATCTAGTATAAAGCCTAGCAGAAACACCACTGTATGATACCATAATAGTACCTTGTAGTCGTATAACCTGTCTCTATTCTCCCATGGATTATGCAAGACCCATGATATGGAATTATTCAGTGCAGCTCTATTTAATATTTGAAAATTGATTATTGAACCAAAGACAAAAACGTATTTTCAGGTAGTGTCTCAGGGCAGAATTCACACCGGCAGGATAGTAATAATGAGAATAGGTACTTTTACACAGAGATTTGAATATCACAGTTCAGCAACCAATCTCCCCTCTCCCACACACTTTTTAATACAACCTAGCATAACACAATGGGTTCAAGTATTTGATAGGAAATGTGGTTTGCCTTGAAGTTGCAGACTCAAAGACCTTTAGGGTCACCTCATACCTTTAGCTACTACAAAGCAAGTCAAGGACAGTTACTAAGATTCTTGAGTGTGTAAAAGGAGACTATTAAGTGTGGAAGTGATCTTAGTAATGTACTGTACTCGTTAAGCACTACTGGTATTCAGCCTTCCAGAAAAATTAATAAGTTCTGAAAATAAAACAACCACCAAAAAATGACTCGGGGACTGAAAAATAAGTCTTACAATGCAATGATAGAGCCCGTTTGATCCAAAAACAAGCTGAGAAGTGTTCATGTGTTCTACAGACAGACCTGTGCATGAAAAACACAGTCACATGGTGATTTTCTGTTCTTGCTAGCAAGGCATAACTGAAAAATTAAATCTTGAAACAAAACACAATTTTCTAGAAATAAGGGAACTAACATCGAAGTGGTCTAAGAGGTGAAGGAAGAGACTCCCACCATTTCCTGTCCCTGGAATCTATGGAATTAACTATCACACTGTGAATATGCTTTCTGGGAACACTTTGCAGTTTGTTTTTGAGATATAAAAATGTCAAGGCAGAGTAGTCTCTTCCATGCCTGCGATCAGTGAATCCATTAATCTCTTTGTTTATCTGTCTTTACAATTATGTGCATTGCCCTAGCCACACTCACAACACTAGCTTTGTGTTCAGGTAAGTATCATTAACTTTTCCACAATCCATTGGAGACTTTTGTGTATCTTTGAGTGTGACCCAGCTCTGAACATATAATGGAATCGTTCAGTTACATATCCAAATATTAAGTTAATCATCAGATTTGGTAAGATGACACCAGCAGGAAAAATGATTTTTTTGTTGTTGTGGGAGGTTTTTTCCCCTTTGTTTCATTTTGGAATATAAATTGTCAGTTAATCAACATGCTGCCATGGCAAAGCCTTGCCTAATGGTGATCCCATGTTCTCTCCTGTTCTCTGATTGTCTCACAGAACAGGCTAGTTATACAATAACATGATAGTCCTCAGGAAACTAAAGCTATTGACTTCTCCATATGATTATCTGGACAAAATTTAATAGCCTATAATGAAGTAAAAATAAAAGACCCACTCATCCCTTCATGCTTTAAACTATACAACTTCTTTGAAATACTGCACAGTTAAAACAGTACAGTGTGTGTGATGCAAGCTATTAAGTATTAACTTTCACACACTTCTAAACCGGTAACTCAGACAACACTAAGGCTAAAATATAGCATTGTAAATTCTCTATAAGGAAAGCCTTGCTTCTTAATCAGGTGCAGAGAAGAAAGCTAGGAAATTAAAGACAGCAGCAGTGAAGGGCGGCAGTGAGGGAGATGCAATCCAAGGGAGCAATCTGGCAAGCCCAGAACAGCACCCCTCTATGTGAGGGGTCCCTTTAAAAATCCAGAGGATCAAATTTACATGTGCAGCTAAGGAAGCAACAATAAATGAGCACTACAGTGATGCTGTTCCTTAGGAAAGTGTGAGCATATCTAAAGCAGAATACCTCAGCTGGCAGACTAACTGCATCAGTGTGTGGCTTGCTTTTAGGACACAGTTGCATTTTGTTTCAACAGGATGCAACTATGGGTTTCCGACACTGAGTGCCGCCCCAGGAGGCTAAGGCTAGGTGACATCTCCAGCACAACCGCTTCCACAGAGCAGTACATACTGTGCTGAGGTTCTGCATATCCTATTCCTTCCCCATCAACTAACAACAATACATACACATATTTGCACAGAGAGATACACAATATACGTGAACTGCACTTTAACATACACTTTTGTTGGTATTGAGGCTTCTTGTGATGTTGCAGGTTTTCTCTCACTGAGAGTGCACGGGCTCCCCAGTTACACCTATGCATGTTTTAGAGTTACTAATCTTTTTCTCCCCGCTCTCTCTCCCCCAGTTACTGTGTGGGAAAGAAAAGAACAAGGGACAGAGATTACAAGAAACATTGTTTAAAGGATTGAGTTTCCAGACGTTCTCCAGTCCATACAAGAACACGAGCCGTGTCTGGATAGTTGTCTGTTCTTTCTCTACTACTGGGTTGTTATAAAACTCTGGGTAAGTCATTTACATCCCTGTAACTTGTGTTCTGTCGTCTCCAAAACTCTATACTAAATCTTATATTAATGCTAATGTTAAATGTTAATGCTAAGTTCATGCTAATATTAGTGCTTATATTAAAGCTAATATTAACACTTTCCCAATAAGCATTTGCAGATCTACTGTGAAAGTATTTTAGTTAATAATGATTAAGGCACAACAAAACTTTGGTCTAAAATAGAGCTAATTTGCAACAAGTGACAATATATCTCTTTTGTATCTTTCTTGTGCTTGAACAGCTTATTTCCTTAAAAAGATAAACTTCACTTTACAGTGCCATTTTTTTATAGTTCAGATACAATAAGAGGACAGTAAAATTCCAACAGGCAGCAGTGCCATTTTATTACATTTTAATACTAAAGCAGTAAACAGTTCCAAGATCACTGTTGTTATTACTTCTTGAATAGATTGATTATCTATCTCAGTTGTCCCATCAACTATGGCAGAAGTTTATTGCTTTGTTGTTGTTTTTTTAAAAGGAAGAAAGTTAGAAAAAAATGTTCTTATGCAGTTCATGAGAGAGACTGGCTTTTATTTTAAAGCTCCTGCAGAAATAAATCCAAGCAAGAGGGGACACTGGTGACAGCTCTGTTTGTCATTTCAGCTAGAAGAGATGCATGGCTGCTATGTGCACCTACAGACCTGTGCAGTTTTTATTATCCTAACTGAACCAAGCACCTACCCAAGCTAGCTGTGGCAGCGTGCAGGGCTTGCTCCTGGCAGAGGACAAAGTGCTCACACTCTCCGGATCAGCAGGCTGCGAGGGCACTGCTGCTGCAGAGTGAACAGGGGAAAGTGGGGGGAGGAAGAGGAGGAAGAGCAAAATTCCAGCTGCACTTGCTCACATAAGAGCTCCCTGTTCAACAGCCTTGGAAACAGCCACGGCACCAAGTTCAGAGGAAGCCTGCACGGTGCCAAGTTGGCACCTGCTTGGGGAAGAAAGGAAGCTGCTGGAGGAAAAAAAAAACAGAAAGAAAAAAAGAGTGGTGAAGAGTCACTAGGAAGTAGTTAAGTATTTAAAATAAGTATGGAAAATGGACATTAAGTGCTACTTTTGCACTAAAACTACAGTTTGGTGGGAAAACCTGGGTTAAAATAACTGAGAAAATACTGTCTCAGGTATTGGTCTTACTAAAACATAGCAGCTGAGCAAAGCAGAACTTGGTGGACTGCTATGCAAGGCAGATGGAAGGTTAAATTAAATTACAGGAAGCCATGCCAAAGATGCAGAACATGGTGTTCTCCCCCACATGAAAGAAAGTAATTTCACTGGCAGATTTATCTTTTGGTATAGGTATAAAACAGAATTAAAACTCTTCCTATTTATTAAAAAGCTCACAGAGTTTAAGATGTCTTCCCTAGTGCCCTAAACCAATTCAAGCACTGTAATTGCAATTTGCCTCCTGAAAATTCACCAGTGATTACATGGGTGTAGACTACTTCTGCTCCTGCAGTCTCTGAGGTAGTTCATATTATGAGAACCCTATCTGCAATGTTTTTCACTCTGGTAGCCAAAAGCTTTATATTTATAATAATTAAAATTAAATGTATTTGAGCATCACAGCACTCACATACCTCCACATACTCATACACATAAAAAGTTACTTGAGCTATTCAAATGCTACACACTTCCTAAATAATGCAAACACCAAACCACAATTATCAAAATTAACCACCTGTAACGAACCAACTCTAAGAGACAATAGGACAAGAGAGTATACTAATGTGGTCAGCAGAAAATCCTGGTGTCAAGGCATGCCTCTAAAAACGTTGGCAACCCCTAACAAAGCAAATTTAAGAACATTTGAATCTGTATTCCAAGCATTTGGCAATCACTATAATTTAGCCAGCATGATCATTTGGAGAGTTTGCTAATTTGAACTGCAGGGGTTTTTTAGCACTAATCCCAACCTTCAAGCCAAAGAGAAACTTCTGATCTTCGATGGGTCCACAGCCACAAAATACTGGTTTTAAGTAGGAAATAAAATGTGTCCCTTTGGTCATTTTATTCTGTCCCGCAAGATGTCTTTTCAATTATTTTGCTGGAGTTTCCTAAATATTCTCTCTCCTTGGAGGCTTATATCTGCTTGTTACATCTATGAAAAAATTGCTAATATACATTAGTGTAAAAAATCAACCTAGGTAATAGAAAATTTCTCCGAGGAGCTATTTAAAGGTGGTATGAATCCTGATATTACTCATTTTGAGATGAGACTGGAACAGGCATTAAATGTCCCTGCAAGAGAGATGCTTATGGTGACTGTGTACTTCCTACGGCTTCATTGGAACCTGCCAGTTAAAATAAAGAACAACTGCATTTAGCTGGAGGTGGTGAAGGCCAGATGGCACAACGTCCAGCATAGCTGGTGTTAGCTAGCAGAGAGCACCGGGACTCTCACAGTGTCATGTGAATGCACTACCTACACATTCAGTGCAACATTTTAAGTGGAATATAAAATAGAGCTCTTCATAAAACTTCTTTGTGGTTTTTTTTTTTTAATTTGATGACAACACTGGGCACAGTAAGAGGAGGGACAGATGTGTCAAGCTTTTTTTATAAAATGAAACAAAAAGAGAAATTACAATTTCCATAGTGGAAAAACGTATTTTGTTCATCCCAAAACAAAATATTGGGGGGAGGCATGAGTAGTCCTTTTTTTTCCCAATCAAGTAAACTTCTCGGAGAAAAACATCACTTCAAAAGTAGAAAGCAAAAGGTCAGTGTTTAAACTCTCTGCTGAATTTGATCCAAACTCATTGTTTTGCTCATAAAGATATTTTTCATCAAATTTGAAACGTTTTCCCCAGCATTAAAAGCACTTAATTTCCAGACTTGTGCTGGAATGTATTGGTCTATTCTTCTAGTGGGAGTCTGAGCTCTGCATCATTAAATTGATTACACCCTGTTAAGCCTATGTTCTGCAGACAATCTTGGACAGTATATGTGGTAAGAAACAGCAAAAAGGAGAAAAATTTAGATAAGATCTGCATTATATAAGCTCAAACAGTATCACTAATTGTAACTTTAGAAATAGCAAAATTTTGTGGATGGGTTTTAATGGCAGAAGATGGCAATATAAGCTCAGACTAATTTTTAAAACCTCAAAAGATACGTTAAAAAAACCACTAATATGCATCTATGCCTGGTCTGAAGATATCGGCTGTTAAGCAATTGGAAGAAATATCAAAGGAAATTTAGGGGACTAAGAAAGAAAAGGATAACATTAAATATGAGAAAATAACTCAAATTTACATAAGACAATACACTGAGTAAATACTATTGAGTAAATACCTATTTACTTAGATTGATCTCTTGGCTTACTTTCATTAAAATGTTTATTAATTAATGCTCCTGCTGTAGCTTGTGTGCAAACAATTTGGTACAAATGAGTATCTGAAATGTGGCTTTTAATCATCTCAGACCATTTCTAATCTCTCGTTATAAATGAGAAGACTGCTTCCCACCACCCACAAGATTGTCTTGTCCTCTGGGGTTCTGGTGGTTCTGAAGTTTCTCTTTCCAAAATTTTGCCCTGTAGCTGAGATAACTTATAGGAAAATTTAATGAAATGAATACATTTCTTTGGAAAGCTATAGTTTCAAACAAAATATATTTTTAATTAAATTATGCTTTATGGGAAAATTGCATAATAGTTTTAGTTTAATCATTTTTTAAATAACTACATCAGGCTTCTTTTCCATTATTTAATTAGCTCTAGAACTACACAAGTAAAATCATAGTATCCCTAACTTCCTGATCATCATGTTAAAAAAAAATGAAATTAGGTGCATATTTAGATTTACATTTGCAAAAAGGGACAATTTTACATACATATGTTGGTTTTTGGGAAACTTGATTGAAGTTTGCTCTAATTAATTCTGACATAACCAATTCTAAAATTTTAAAAATTCTTCCATACATTTAAGAAACTGAGACTGCTATACCCTGTGCTTCATCCTATAGGCTTTATCCACACCAATTCCAGACACGCTTTCCTATTCACTGATCCACTTGGAAAGTAAATTTCTTTTCGCCAAGTTATTTTTTTCTAACACATTAGCTCCCTGATCTCATTCACTGTGTAGCCAAAAGAAGCAATTGCACTTGCATAAAAGGACAGTAAAGAAGAGAGAAAAACAGGGAATGGGGACTAGGAAGGGGATCATGGAAACAGACATTGCCATCAAGTTGCACATAACTGTTGACTGTGTATGCAGAAATCAATCAACTGAAGTATTAGCTACTTTGAGCATTCAACTTCATTTTCTCATCACTTGAGATATATCAGTGAAACATAGAAAAATCACCTAATGAATCACTGCATAATCTAGTTTAGAAAAATCTTTTGCCCAAGCGAAAAAAAAAATGGCTTTTCATGAGAAAAGGGGCTATATCATAGAAGATTAGGGAGTATAAATAGAGTGGTGAAATCACTGCTGTGAGGTGGATGAACTAGTGGGAGAGAAGAAAGCATAAGTGGAATTTGGTATTGTCCTCATCTCCCAAGCTATCATGTAATTTCATAGCAACAGTGTAAACCACTACTTTGAAATGGTGGGAGGAAAAGTCCTTTAGTTTTCTAGAAGGAAAGGAGGTGGGAAGGAAGGCACACTCCCTTCATTCAGGTTCCCAGAACTGCACAATTCAGATTACTTGCATTTGAAGGTCAAACTTAGTTCCATGCATAAACACAGTGAAACTCAGATTGTTCATGGAAACCTTCCATTGCTTTCAACTATAAAACCTCAAAATTAATATATCTACTAAATTAAACCTGATGTGGTCTAACATGGGACCCAATCGGTTTTCAATTCTGCAATCATTCATTGCTCCTATTTTATTAAACCAAAAGATAGAACAAGCCTAAAATGCATTAACTTAGTTCAACAAAGCCCGATTTTATGATGCAAATGTCAGTCTTCACAGTTCAGTAAGTTCTTTTAAATGTTTTACGACTTGTCTACATTACCTCAGCTGACAGGTTTTTTTATAGTTCTTTTTTCTGTGTGTATCAGGGTCCCTGCTTCTACCACCCACAGCCATGCTGATCCAAACATTGTCTGAAGTAATGTGCGTTTGCTTCATAAGCAGCTCGTAATCTGCAGGTTGACACATGGTAACCATGGTGTTCCCAGCAGCTCACAGGAGACACCCTGCACAGCCCTCACAGAGAGCATTTTACTCCACAAACGTTGAACAGAGGTACATACATACATACCAGGTATAACCAAGTACCTACATTTTAAGCCCTTGTATGTCAACTGCTCCATGTATTTGTTTCCCATCTGGGAACTAAGGCGCCATGAATTACATCACCTTCCTCATTCTTCCCTTCATTAGCTGAGGAAAAAAACCTCATACATAGATTAACTTGTCTGATTTTTCACTGGCTCAAAATAAGCAAGCTAATGAATTAGTCAATGTTAGGAAAAAAAATCTTTTTAAATTACTAAGAGAATATATATAAACAATGAAGAAATGAATTATTCAAGGTAGTGAGTCATATAAACCAAATACTGTTTTTTAGAGACACTGCCATAGGAACTAAGTCATAAAAACTTCAGGAAGACATACAAAACCAGGTATTAGTAAGGGAGATTAAAAAACTGGCTCCATTAAAATGCTGATAATCCCTGTGAGAATGTATTTAAAGCAACTCCTAATTAAGTAAGAGATGCTTCCAGTTTCAGCCACACGAGAGCACTTTAACCCTTGCAACACATAGAGACACCTTGTTCAACCAGGGATGGTTGTTACAGTAGGGACAGGTGGGTCTATGTCCACCAAAGCTTTTACACCTTCAACTCTTTCTATCTTTTATTTCCCTCCTGCACCGAGCGTGGACAATATGGACATCAGCACCAAGCACGGCCCTGCAGCAATACCAGAGGAGGAGGCACAGGTGGGAGCTGGACGCGCACTGCATCTGTGCAGCAGCCCTCACGTGGAGGATCCCCACCAGCAAAACCCCATTACAGCTGCCACTGCCAATTACATCTGAGTTCCATAAGGGTGCAGACTCAAACCTGTTAACAAAATTCTTCTCCTGGGTGAAATTAATCATAGTTTTACGAAGCCTTTACATTTCAAACGCATGGTGTGGCCACATTTCCACACCTAAACAATTGGTCCAAACCCATTCTTTCTTCTTCTAACTTACAGCCATCCAACCATAAAAAGAAACAGAATTAAAGTGCTACATTTAACCTGAAAGTTTTTCACCCCCAAACATCAGCTAAGATTTTCAAATAACTATAATGCACATTTATTGCTTTAGAAGGTACATTAAATGCTCAAAATAATCCAGAAAGTCTAACAACTGACAAACAAGTAGGTGAAAAGCCATAATTCCTATTCTTTCAGAAAATCCAGCATTTCAAATTACATTCTCATTTTCCATCAGGATAACCATTTACTTATATTACAGGCCATTTAAGAAGAACACCAGAAATGCCAGGACAAAGATCTTTGGATCAAAATGAAGAGTTTACCATTCCCAAGCAACGCCACCTGTGTGAGGCTGATTTCAGGCTGTATGCAGTCTGCTTGAGTTGCTGTAGTGCCCCATGACTTATTCCCTTTTTCTGGCCATCCTGCCTTTGAGCTATTTCTCCTACAATATGACAAAGTGGTTCATCCAAAGGTTAAACTGACACTCCAGTCAGAGGGTCTAGTCCATGCACATATTCCTTTAAGGCATCATAGCAGTTTAGGGGAAACAAATGAGTGAACTGACCCAGCTGATTCAATTCAATTCAATTCAATTTGAATGTTATGATTCAGGTCTACTATACCCACAATTGCTTTCACTTTTTCTCTATGGAGGGAAAAAGGAGGAGGAAAGGAAGTTTCCTGTGCTATTTCTAACATATATGGAAACAGAACATATTAAATCATCTACTGAGCTTTCAGCTAGAAAAGCTAATAAGCAATTCAACACCTTCATTCAATAATTTAACATATGCATTCAATATTTGTGAAGCCATAGATATTATAACAGGAATCTTGTGCAGCATGTGAAAGTGAAGTGTGCTGAGATAAAAGCTGGATCCCTTCTGAAACATACATTTTAGTCAAGATGTACATGCTCAGGCTCACAGAGGCAAGTGGCTAAACTGAATAACATGCAAACATTCAAATTAGGTGAAGTGCTGTCTAAGTTTTAGGACATCCTATTTTTTTGCTCCTGGAGAACACAGTAAGTTTAGAGTTTCTGAAGTAGATCTTTTATCTAATGCATATAATTGAACAGTTGTTTGAAAGTAGATCAGTGGAGGGTAGCTCAAATTGAACACCTCAGTAGTGTCATTGGAAAGCATCCCCATCTTCAACAAGTAAAGTTGATCAATGATATTTAAACACCATGCAATTATCTATAATGTTTTTATCAATCTTAACATTTTTAAGCCATGGTTTCTTTCCAAATCCCTCTATGAAGATGAAACATTCTAAACCTCATTTTTACCATGAAAGCAACAGACTAAATAGTACATGCAAAATTTTATTCTAACAGCTGTCTAGTAGCTAAAAATCACATTAAAGTGCAGAAAGTTACATCAGTGATACCCTAATAGAAAAACATTAGGATGGATAATACAATAAATGTTGGAGTGAAGCAAAAAGCACAGACTGTTTTTAGAGCTAACTCTGCTACTAAGAAGCCTGGTATGTTTAAAGTAGTTTTCTCTCTGACATGGCTAACTGAAATTACTGCTTTTCTTCCACTGATGATTAAATACCAAATACATCATTATAACAGGGGAAGATAATGCAGAAGCCCATAGTGAACTGCATTTCTGTAGAACAGTAGTAATTCATTTCAACATAGAGTTCTATAAAATAAGCGTAGTAGTAAGAGAAATGTAAAGTTTATCAGGATAGTTCATAACAATTTTAACACTTGCCATGTTTCCCTGCGAAGATTTTACTCTAGATATTCATCACTCCAACCTAACAGACACAGCAAAGAAATTTCTGACATTTGCACAGGAAAAACACATTGTGATTCTGAAGAACTTCTGACATTCCCCTTGGGATATGCCCACCATGGGTACTCCATCACCAGATTTCTGCTTTGCCTGCTTTTTATCCCGTTATCTTAACATACAGTACTACTCTTTAGGCCCCTTTTTAAACTGTTTGCTAATGATACGTACTGGCTTCCCATAGCACAGGAAGTGGGAGACACCAAGGTCAGCCAGTTCTTGTTACGCCACTACCTAACGTGTACTAAATGGAGTTTGACTGGAACAAAAAATTCCTAATCACTACTAATGAGTTTGTAAACTTATTCATTACACACAAAATCTAAGCTGTTATGAACTGATTTGCTGTATATTCTCAGCTCCTCCTGATATACTGCTTCTTTCCTTTAACGACATCTTTCACAAAGTGTTATAGTCATATATATATATATATATGCCACAGAGCTAGAGGTCAACTGAAACATAGTTCCACCATCAATATCTGAAGCATAGGCTAGAGAATTATATGTGGCAGTTTTTCACTGCATTATCTCATAGCAAACATAAAACAGACAAGAGAGATATTTCTTAAAGAAGATTCTATCTCCAAAGAAAGCTCATGGCCAACCAGTGAAAAGGGAACGTTGGAAGAAAGTGATCTGACAGCCACTGACTCTGCGTAACAAATACGCCACTGCGCTTGGAACACTACTGTGAAAATCTTTATGACATTCATAGGGAAGGTTTTTAAATACACACCGAAAAACATCTAGCAGCTGTTTATCTGCAAATTTATTAGACGTGCTGATTGGTACCAAGCTATGATAATTTAAAACATCCAAAATAGCTCACTTAAAAATAACTCCCACAATCCACTAAATATTCTGCATTAGTATCTACCCATGGAGGTAACGTTATAGACAAAATACTCATTCTGTCAAAATGATGGTTTATGGTTGATAAAGTCTACCATAAGAGTTATCTGCCCTAAAGATTACAACCAGTTTTCAAAGACATGCCAGACAGCATGATGTAACTACAGCATCATGGTTCAGATTTGTCTCTGAAGAGGTTGATAAAGGAGGAAGGAAGGGACCCGGAAGTCTGTAAAAACACAGAAAACACAACAAGTCGTAGAAGAAGAACAAGAATATTCATTTGCAGGAGACATAAGCATCTCGGCAGTAGGCCAGCTAAAATAGTTAAAATGCCTTGGGCATAAACCTGAGCTGAACTTGTTTAGCCAGGCTAAAGGGAAGCTGAGAGAAAATTTAATACCAGCCTACAACTATGTGAATGGGAGTTAGAACTGATGCCAGAGATGCTTCTCTCCATACTGCAATGATGCTACAGCAATAACCTCACTGCTCACAGCTTGGAA
The DNA here is from genome assembly GCF_028858705.1 of Grus americana. Classification (NCBI taxonomy): domain Eukaryota; kingdom Metazoa; phylum Chordata; class Aves; order Gruiformes; family Gruidae; genus Grus; species Grus americana. The sequence continues at coordinate 24,409,747 of NC_072856.1, forward strand.
GGTTCTGATTAGACATTAGGGAAAAGCTAATCGGGAGGGCAGGGCAGCCTCGGGACATCTGCTGAAACCTCTGTCCCCAGAAATTTTCAGGATTCAGCATGGCAATAGCACTGGCTTAGACTAGATTGAGAGAGATCCCTTTTAACCAAAATTTCTAAGATTCTACAAAAATCAGGAAGAATTGGAATGGCAGAAAGCAAATAATATAGCTTATATATATGTGCAATGGTATTAAGATATAAATACAAAATTATGAAGAAATTATTTCCAGGTGTAGGTAAGGTATAGCAGTGACTTGATATGACAAACTGTAGAAAGGTTTAGGATAAGTCTGTTTAATATATTACATGTTGTCTTCAGCAAAATTTAGTTAGAAGTTCTTAACATTAATAAATTGAGTGTTCTTGAACTAGTCTCCAGTTTTAGTACTTGATTTACTGATACTAGAAAGAAAAATTAGTTTAAAAAAAAAAACCAAAACCCTTGTTTGATTTTCTGCTTCACCACATATATGAAACTAAAGACCACATGTATCTCTCATCTCATTTTCATAAATATATTTTTTTCCCTGACACTAAGATATCAGTCTAAAGCAGAACTTCCAAAGAAAATCTAAAGCATGAACTGAAAGCAAGCTATGGAACATTATTATGACAAACATGCTCCTCCTCATCAATATAGAAATTAAGGGGAAAAAATTACAGTTAAAGTGTTCTAATTTTAAAGGACACCATGAAATATTTGTTGTGATAATAATAAGAATGACCTAACATCAGTATTGACCCAAGATAGTCGATTTAATTGGGTTTAATGACCCATAACACATAGCCCAGAGCTTTGCTCTAAGCAATCAGATGTAATAGACAGAAGCATTCTACCTGTCATTTAGTGTTCAGAACTTATTTGCTGCTTTCTCCAAGTGGAGAATGGTGACGAGTGGCATTCCTCAGGGGTTGGTACTGGGACTGGCACTGTTCAACATCTTTGTCGGAGACATGGACAGTGGGATCGAGTGCACCCTCAGCAAGTTTGCTGACGACACCAAGCTGTGTGGTGTGATCGACACGCTGGAGGGAAGGGATGCCGTCCAGAGGGACCTTGACAGGCTGGAGAGGTGGGCCCATGTGAACCACATGAAGTTCAACAAGGCCAAGTGCAAGGTCCTGCACGTGGGTCGGTGCAATCCCAAGCACAACTACAGGCTGGGCGAGGAATGGATTGAAAGCAGCCCTGAGGAGAAGGACTTGGGGGTATTGATTGATGAGAAGCTCAACATGAGCCGGCAGTGTGCGCCTGCAGCCCAGAAAGCCAAGCATGTCCTGGGCTGCATCAAAAGAGGTGTGACCAGCAGGTCAAGGGAGGTGATCCTGCCCCTCTACTCTGCTCTTGTGAGACCCCACCCAGAGTACTGCATCCAGCTCTGGGGGCCCCAGTACAGGAGACACATGGAGCTGTTGGGGCGAGTCCAGAGGAGGGCCACGAAGCTGATCAGAGGGCTGGAGCACCTCTCCTGTGAGGACAGGCTGAGAGAGTTGGGATTGTTCAGCCTGGAGAAGAGAAGGCTCCAGGGAGATCTAATTGCAGCTTTCCAGTACCTGAAGGGGCCTACAGGAAAGCTGGAGAGGGACTGTTTATCAGGGAGTGTAGTGACAGGACAAGGGGTAATGGGTTTAAGCTGAAGGAGGGTCGATTTAGATTAGATGTTAGAAGGAAATTCTTTACTGTTAGAGTGGTGAGGCCCTGGAACAGGTTGCCCAGAGAGGTTGTGGAGGCCCCATCCCTGGAAGTGTTTAAGGCCAGGTTGGATGAGGCTTTGGGCAATGTGGTCTAGTGGAGGGTGTCCCTGCCCACAGCAGGGGGGTTGGAACTAGATGATCTTTGAGGTCACTTCCAAGCCAAACCATTCTATGATTCTATGATTTCTTAAGTTTATTCTTAAAATTCAGCTTTACTTGCAAAGTATCCTTCATGAGACACCACAATCCGAAGTTTCCCAGTTTTCAGAAGAAATAAAAACATCCTTAAAGACTGTAAACTTAAATACTATAAATTAGATCAATGAAACCCTCATTTTAGTACTTTTCTAATTGCAAATGATATTTTTAATACTAGGAACACATATGATTTTTATGAAACATCCCTTGTTAAGGCATTCCATTTTTAAACTGGTTCTTTCAGAATGATGTTCACATTTAAATAACGGCTTCTAACCTACAAAGTATGCATTTGAGGCCACACAGAAATACCAAAGCTGGTTTAGTTCGTTTCAGTACCAGTGACAAAGTAGCCTCAGAGAGGTTGGTTCAACACATGCTGCTGTCTCACTTGCACCCCAGTCATACACCTGGAGCTCCGTTCTGTGCCTCACTGTGACCCTCAGCCCTGGCCCAACCATGTGATGCAAAGTCTATTTAGTCCATTAAAAATGTGTGACTTTGGCTGAGTTTTGCTGAAAGAGTTATTTCAAGACGTGAGGAAATGTATGTGCTAAAACAGTAAAAGACTGAAAAAGTCGAAGAAAAGTCTGAACAAGGCTGATATGAACAGGGAGAAGGTTACACCAGAATATACCGACATTTTAAAGGTCACATGGATGCACTTGTATGAACTGCAATCGCTGGTTGCCCTCCACAGAACATACATGAATACTATCCTCAGTACAAAATAGATTTACAAAACTATTTTATTAGGCACCCTAACAAAAAATTGTAGTGAGAAAATATGAAAAATAATCAGTATAGCAGGAAAATTATTTAAACTGAATTATTTAAACTCTTCAATAGCTAAATGCTGAAGTCCTTGAGTTTAAAGCATGACATTTCTCATTATGCATTTTCTCATTTAAAGTGTGATTAACAAGATTTGAGCATTTGACCTCTGGAACACAGTTGACATTTCCTCACTCTCAGTACTCATGCAATGAATAAAGGCTATGATGCCTGGTGCGTGTACATAAAATCAAAAAAGCTGTCATGTGTAGAATGAAATTCAAATGCAATTCAGGTATAAAAGCAAGTAAGGTCTTAGTATGAGTAGCTTTATACTTGGAATCATTAATATCACAAGCAGACTGCCTCGCAGGTCACATCTTCCCACCCTCTTGGAACAAGGCTGCTCAGAAAAAGTCAGCATCTAACAGATCAGAGACAATTACGTTTTAATTATTTGTCCCACAAAATGGTAAAATTCTCCTTTTTGTACTCTCTTCATCTAATCCTAGGTGCCCATTCACAGGTATCCCACACCAGTCCTTAATGCTGATTGTGAGTAACTATCATTATCTTTTTATCAAGACTGCATATACAATAATATTAGTTTAATGTTCTTGAAAACTCCTGAACAGGCAGAGCTCAGATTTACTCTTCATGGAGTTGAGCTGAGTTACAGGAAGAAAAGAACGGAAATCACAATCTGTTCATACAATGACATCCAGCCATTTCATTGATGATAGTCTTACTTACCTCTAGCACTTCGTTTTTTCATATAATAAGAATTCATTACTATAGACTCTCTAATTCACAAATCTAAAAATAATTTAGGAACATTGATTAGACCTTAAAATATTAATAGAATGCAATTGCTCCAAGTCATTACTCCTTTCCACAGGTCAGCTCATGATGCAACAAACATGGATCTGTCAGAAGTAAGTAAGCACTTTATACGCATATAACAAAGTCAACATTCACTGAGTGCTCGTGGTTTTTTGAGAACATGCTGAGAGCAGTTAAGTATAGTTCTTTAAATTCATACAGTAAATCAGTACAGCTGCTGCTTCTCAGCTGTGGTAATCATAGGCAACTGCTTTTTGTAAGATTTTCAAAACCAAAAACTTTCTTTGTATTCTGCTTGTTTAATTTAATGCCATCGTTCTCAATTTACAGATGCTAATTTTGTCTTTGACTTCTCTCAGCAAAAGTATGCCTCAGACAGGAGGGAGAAAAATTAAGTGTCTGGTTGGTGGTAATGGAATAGTTTTGCATGTAAGCTGACTTGCACTTTAGATAGCCTTGGACTGAGTAACAAATTGCTAAGCAGGAGTTCAGGTACTGTGTCCTTGAAATTATATGTAGCGAACCATTCATCTGTGGAAATTAAAGGCTAGGGATAATGGTTATATCTAGGAGTAATGGTTATATCTAGACAATGGGAGAAGCTAAATTCCCAAAAAGTACTTCTTAATGTACTAGTAGTATATTTGGTGAATATAGCTAGTGACAGAAAAGAGAAAAATCTTCCATATTCTTTTGTTATAAATAGGCAAATTCTTGCCTACCAAATAGGAAACCTGCTATCCCCTAAGCTCAAAATGAACATTTTATTAAGCACCATCTGTTGAGTTAATCCATCATCTATAGACCTAAACATTTATTTATCCCAGAATATTAAACCTGTAAAAACAACCATGGGAAATGAAAAAATAAAATGCTGGAAAGGAGGAATGGACATTCTAAAAGGCATTCTGAAAAGGCAGGACATCCTGCAAAGTCATTCCAGTCTTGCAGTTCTGCTATCAGGGCTCTCAACTTCAGACTCCCTTTAATTTTCATTCCTATTCTTCTACAGAGAGACAGTTTCCTTATTTACAGATTTATAGGTTCAGCCAATAGAATTCTTCTGTCCAAAATTTTCTGTATATTACAAAATGCTATGTTAAGAGAAAAGTTGTTTGCCTTTATATCCACTTACCAATATTAATCCCTGAAATTAAAGCCTATCTTTTAAATTCAACAATAACATTAAGAACATCTTTAATGGCTAAAGTTAGAAACACACACGAAGTACAAAAAAAGCTGATACCTGTCACAGCAGGAGTATACCAATGGTCTTTATCAATTTATGAAAAGTCCTGCCTATTTGTGAAAACAGGGGTATTTTCCTTTCTCTTTGAAATTGAGAATTTACACATGGTTGACATCAGGGAGCCTTTTTTTCCTTGAGACATAAGCAACACATTGGCTAAGAGCAAATCTCATAGTCTGCTCATTCAAACCAATCACTTTTGTCAGCAGCAGTAACAATGTATACTCAATTACCTGGCAGATAAAGCAAAGAATCAGTGCTGAACATTAAATTACAAAGACCAATGACAATGGGAATTTGAAAGGATAAATGAGCATTTATTTCTGTGAAATGGAAGAGACAGAAAACAGTCATTTCTGTCTGAGGCAGGAGCAGGGTGGGAGATGACACCAACTGTTGTTATCGAACTCCACGAAGAAAAACAGCAAAACAGGGCTGATGTCCCACCCCATCCCCACAGCCCTGTCCAGCCATCCCATGGCTGTATCTGACTCCAGTTCCCCTCACCAAGTTTGATCTTGACCCCCACTTAGGGGCCAACATCTCGGCCTGACCTTGGCCTGTGCCATGGAGGTGCCTGATGGCCCAGGGCTGGGGCTGCCCCCAGGCAGCCCCTAGCCCCACTCCCCAGCAGGGACCTTGCTCCCTGGACACGCCATGGCTGGTGAGGCCATGCCCTGCTGGGGACACCCCACAGACCCCCACCCCCAGGGAACTCCCAGCTTCACTGCACCCTGGCAGTAAGTTTCAAAGAAAAAAAAAAAAGAAAAAGAAAAAAAAGCAAACATTTTCCAGTAAGCAATTTCCCCATAAGATCAACTCAGATGATCTGACTGATATTCAGATACACACAAAGCACTAGAAATCTCACAGCTAATGCTTGCATTCAGAATATTAAACAATTACCTCCAACCTTCAACTCAAAAATAGGCTTTTTGGAGAAGGTTTTCTCAAGTGAAGAAGAGTCTTTGAGTAAGATTTTTCTCAGCTTATTCTAACCAAGCACCCTCAAAACCTTAGGTGCATTCATCACCTATCAGTCTGCTGAAAAAAAAATAAATAGGGAAAAAAACCCCAGTCCATTAGCCTTAAGTAGCTTGTGAGGATGTTTGTGTTTCACATGGATAAATTTAATTAGTGCTGTGGGTGGCAGAGCTCCATTACTCTCCGCCTTCATCCTTTGTAAAAATTACCCAACTGCAATATGGACCATATCCTTTAAACAATGCTCTACATTTCTATTTAGAAAACACAGACATATGGTCTGAGGCGCTAATTCTCAAAAATGGGTAAAACCATAGACAGTATAAGTATAGTCAACCTATGTAATCGTAACCTACACAAAAGTCAGGAGCCAGTTGTAGCACCCATCAGGTATCTTGGGAATGCTATGCTGCTTGTTACTTCTGTAAATTTAAAAGAATTACTGAAAGTTGAGAAATAAAAATGGCCTTTTTTGGCATTATGCTTTGCCTTTTATAGCAGCATGAAAAGTCATTGTCTTCTCTATTTGCTTTTCTCTAAGCAGCTGTGTTCACTGCAGAAGCATTAACCAAGCATATTCTATCCATAAAGGCAAAAAATTAAAAAAAAAATAGTATCTGTCTACAGTAGGTACTGCTTACACTTGTATCAGCACTCTGTGTGGCACCTTTTATTCCTTCCATAAAAGGATTTCATACAGAACCTCCCTATCTGCTTTATTTTTTTAGTGATTCTAATTATAGATACAAAATTTAGTTCTCCATCATAGGCCACAAGGAAAGAGAGCTCTGTTTCTTTGAAATTTCAGCCAGAACAACTGGAGGTTTTTTAACTAGATGTAACATAGCCCTAAACTTGCTTTCAGAAGCCACTGCTCGTGCCTTGTGCTGGTTTGTACATAAAAGCCAACCTAGAGGTATATTCTGGGGAGAGCTTATAGCACCTTCCAGTACCTAAAGGGGCCTACAGGAAAACTGGAGAGGGACTGTTTACAAGGGCATGGAATGATAGGGCAAGGGACAATGGGTTTAAGCTGAAGGAGGGTCGATTTAGATTAGATGTTAGAAAGAAATTCTTTACTGTTAGAGTGGTGAGGCCCTGGAACAGGTTGCCCAGAGAGGTTGTGGAGGCCCCATCCCTGGAAGTGTTTAAGGCCAGGTTGGATGAGGCTTTGGGCAATGTGGTCTAGGGTAGGGTGTCCCTGCCCACAGCAGGGGGGTTGGAACTAGATGATCTTTGAGGTCCCTTCCAACCCAAACCATTCTATGATTCTATGATTCACACTCCTCTCAGATTGTGCCATATGAATGTGCAATTCAAAAATGCTCAGAAAAGCTGCAGTATCTTTTAAGGGAAAAGATACTTCTACAATGTTTGAGCAAAAGCTGCATTCATGTGCATGTCTTCTTACATTACATAAAAAAGAAAACTAAGTAGAAAGTGAGCCTACTGCCCCCAATCCTACTGGTGAATCCTTGGCCAGTGAAGGAATAGAAACTTTAATAGAAAGGAAAAAGCTCTACAGGACTTTAGCCTGAAAAAGCTTTAATAGGTATGATCTGTTGGCTATTGCAAGGAACACATAGGAGCACATCAACATAAGACATCCCTCTAACAAGATACAGATCTTGATTTATATTTTATAATCTCTTGAATAAACAGTATGGTCATTTGGCTTTTTGTTTGTTTGTTTTGTATATATCCATACACCCACACATATATACATATGTGTATTTATAAAGTAAGCGTAACAAATTGGGCCACAGACCAAAGCCCACTGAAGAAAACCTCCAAATACCATAAATTCAGTTCTAATTTCAATCTTAAACATTTGTGTGTCTAACACACACATTTCTTGACTGTTACATAAAAAACAAGTTTGGTCTTCCTGAATTCACAAAGCTAGGATTGCCCACCTTTGTTTAATCAGAAGTGAATTTCCCATTAAGTCTCCTTTTCTCCTTTCCCTATTAGCATATACATAAGAATATAAAAATAACAGACAAAAAGTCTTAAGCAAGACAAAAGGCCCTGCAACATCAGTCATTAGGAAGTTAATTCTTGTAGTTATTTTCAGAAAAAATATTTTCTCTAACATTTGATATTGCAGGGATTTCCAATACTGTTCCACTGTCTGAGCAATGCTGGAACTAGCTCCACAGAATTTGCCATTCTTAAATAACTTTAACAGATTAGTCAGCCCAGGAGTTTAAAATACCACAGCACCCAAAAATGTCTGCTCTGAATATTTACTTAGTTTGCAGGGGATTAGTCATTCTTATCTCAAGTGCAACATAGATATTCCAGTTAATGAATTCAAACAGTGAAAGGTATCAAGACAATAACAACTGTAAGATCTCATTAAATTTATTCACTCAGTCTTAACAGTCATAATTTCACAGATCCAAGATTGCATAGTTTCAAAGATTTTTGTTTACTTGAGTATCTTGAGAAACTACTCTTCCTCATCCCAGTAAACTGACTACGGTGATAGTATACTAAGTCAACAGGGCTTTGCTCTACCAAATGCAGCAGTCTCCAGCAGTGGCTGCACACTAGGAAAAAACAAGTTCAATGAATGCACAGATCGTATTTCCAGCCAATACTCTCCCAACTTCCAACTATTTTCACATGAGAGAGTTCCTGAAATGAATATGATGCCAATATATTAAGTAGCCTTCATTTAACTATCTTCCATGTACTCATCCAATATAACTACTGAATTTTATTATATTATTATAAGCTCATAAACTGGATGAGACCAACAAGAGACAAAGGAGACCAATGAGCTAATCTTAGAGCAACCATGTAGAGTGTTTGCCTTGGAATGGAAATGCAGATGTTGGAAATTAATCTAATCCTAGTCATTTTTCAGATTTTTAAAGATGCCTCTCTTCATGAAAGTCAGGAAAGCTTTTTTTTGAACTGTTCTTGGGTCTCTATCTCCAGACTGAAAATAGCATCAATATTGTTTCACCATTACTGATCATTAGTGATCAGATGCAATAGTAGAAAACACACAAGAAATGTCCAAGATAACCAAACCTGACTCAACTCTGCAGATCTGGGTAGTAACAGTCAACATAACTTATTTCCCAGATAAGCTATTAAGGTTTTGCAGACTTCTTTTGCCTGCATACTAATAAATACCCCCTGCTAAATCTACAAAGGGGGACAATAAAAAGCAAGGAGAAATGTTAGACCTTTCAATAAATTTGAACACAGTCTGAAAACATTTTTTGAGTGAGATCTTTTTAAATAATTACATCCTTCTCACAAAAATAAGGACTCCCACAGGAGACAGCACACAAGTTTTATCTTTCACATGGAGCAAAGAACATATTCTGTAACCGTACACTATATTCCTGTTTTACCTGGATTCTGCAGTCCTTCCCTCTGCTTTTCACTCCCTCTCTGTAAATTAGAATGGCAAATTCGTTACATAGGCTTAAGATAATTTATTCAACCTCAAAAGAGGGATCCAGCGAGAAAGGAGGCACTACTGACCAAGTGCAGAATCCACTCATCTAGTTGGTACTATGTGGCTATTGGCAATAATGTATAGGAGTCCCAATCCCACTGCTGAAGACCTGTGCCTTCTCATCATAATCCAGTTTGTTTGCCTTTAAGGAGAAATCAGAAAAGGTACAAGAAATTTCTTAAAAAAAAGAATTCTTAAAAAAAAATCTTCAATGTGATACCGTGAATTGAAAATATAGTTGTTCTTCAGTCTGTACAAACAACAAAGAGTTACATTAAGACAAGAGACATGTAAAAACACTGTTCTTGAATATACTATTGTTCAATAAAGTGATAACCAAGATAAATGTAATGCTCTAGTTCAGAGAATTAAACAGTTTTTTTAAAAAAAAAATCAATCACAGGGATGGAGAGGAAGAAATCTATTCAATGCCCTTGTTTCTGATCCATTAATGGTTAGGTCATGGTTGACTTTACTTCTAAGGTTCAGTGTTTTTCATTCATGAGATCAACATAAAGGACACAGAGCTGACCTATATCATGCAGTACTGTAGTAGTGTATATTCACATTGTCATTTCACAGCATGTGGAAATGCTGAATGCTGACCCTGTTTGCTTTTTACATGTAACATTATCTTCAAAATGTTTTCTTTATTATATTTTAATTTCAGTTCTTATGATTTAAAGTTCAATTTCAACATTATCAGAGTAGCTTTCCTACAGCTATGGGATCTCCCTACATTTTTAATATAAGCTATTCATCAGCACTTGTAAAATTAGGCAAAATGTTCTAAGAAGCTAATAAGGGCAAAGAAGACACATTATCACATATCTTGAGCTGACATTACACAACAGAGCATCATTAAGAAAAGAGAACAAGATAGAAAGAGAAAGATCAAAGTGGCAATAGCAAGGTCATTCTCAGAGACAGCAATGCTCACGCAAAACTGTTCTCAATTGTTAACTTTTTTTCTTAGCCTTCCTTCTATTGACTAACCAGCAGAACCAAGGTTTTGGAAATGCATAATTGTGATAAATCAATTTGGTATCAAGTTTTAAGCTTCAGGGTGCACTAGGCAGGACACAATGACTCACTGCAGTAGAGCAAAAACAGAGAAAAAAAAATGTAAAATGGAATCAGAGCTAAGACATGGAAGGGAAAATAAGGATAAGAGTTTGAATTCATTCTAATTATATAATTACTGAGGCAGACACATAACTTGGTTTTTATTGCACTATAGTGTAGAAGTTTCTGTATGAAGCTGAACTGTACCAGACATATCTAAAACAAAAAAACCCCAACTTGTGGAAATAGTGGCCTTTACTGCTAGAGGGGCACTATGGGAACAAAAGAAGTTAAAGATCAGAATTAGAGAGCTGTATTTGTAAGTATTGTCATGGTTTTAATATGCTGGTCTGGGAATAAACCAAAAGGCCTCCACAAAGTACTAAAACTGAAACCTCCAATGTTATAGAGCATTAAAGAACTGACTGAGGTGGATGTGGGCTGCCTCGTCCTTTAAGTCATAAGGTCCTAAGTAGAAATTGGATAGTAAATTTCTGCTAGCATTACACGTACTGTCCTCTCTGATTCACTACTTTCATTTATCTGTCTGCTTTCTAGATGATAAAGATACAAACAAAGTATAAATATTCACATCAGATCTGGAAACAGACCATGAAGCCTTTCTTAGTTAAGGAAGGATCAAACTTGAAATAGCGCTACAGACAAGTTTTGAAAATGATACACTCGACATGTCAAGTGAAGACTAAAATAAAGACTGGTGCATTTAAATCCTGGAGATGAGCTGCATGACTTGTACAGAAACACAAAACGAGAAAACCACTTCATAGATTCATAGAATAGTTAGCATTGGAGGGGACCTTGAAGATCACCTAGTTCCAACCCCCCTGCCATGGGCAGGAACACCCTCCACTAGACCAGGTTGCTCAAAGCCCCATGCATATATATAGTCTTCTGTAGAATAACAATGAACATCATCAAGAAGTCTGGTTATGTATCTTTACTACCATTAAGCTGTGATAAACTGGAGAGCTAATAAATACCTGATTTTGGAAAATGCTGTTTGAAGACATCTAATGTTAGAGGGGATGATGTCATCATAAAAATCTTACAGATACATCCTGAGCTTTTCGATGGAGGTCCCATTTATGCAGATAGTTGAAATGTAAATATAAGGAAAATATAGTGATCAGAATCCAGTGTTTTCATGCTAATCTGGATTTGATGGTATTAAAAGTATTTCAAATACAAAGTCTTTCCCCTAGTCTGGCCTAGGAATTGGAAAAGAATCTCATTCAAATCGTAACTACAGTTATCATCCTCTCTAAACAGAATCAGATTGAGTTGCCCAAATGTAACTTTTCCTGAAAATGCTTTTGTTTGGACTCCAGAACTTGAGACTCTCAAGATCCTTTTTGGTCCTCTACCTCGCGCTACTGACCAGCATTCACACACGGTACTCAATTTCATGATGGGTGCCGTCAGTTTCACTGACTAATTTTAAAAAATATTGTTTGGGGGTTTTTTTGTTGGTTGGTTTTGGTTGGTTGGTTTTTTAAGTATAGCAAGAAAGATTTTTAAAACTTGGCTAAAGAAAGCATTTTAGATATTTTCCATGAAGTTATGTAATAACTTTGGCAAATTTACCATCAAGCCTGTTGAAGCAGGAATCAAACCCAGGATTGACCTGAGAACTTTGCATCACCTACATCAAATCGAAGAATCAGTTCTGGGTGGGAAGACTTGATTAAATACACTCAGACTCAATCCTGAGAATTAGCCACGCTAACATCTGGAAACTAAATCATGTGAGAAGCAGCCTTGTGCCTGGCTTATCCAAATATCCTAAATCATTCTTGGCATCTTATCAAACATAATCACTTTCATTGAGAAACATATATTAAAAACTCAAATCTCTCTATTGCAGGGCAAATGATTTCCTAAAGTCTTATACAGTAAGAAGTATTGTGTCTAATGAGGCATTACACATTAGACTAGCTCCCTGTAAAGAGTGTTTGGCAGAAATCAGGATTTTGGAAATGAAAACTCAGAAGAAATTTTCTGGCTTCCTTATGCTACCTTTCCATCATTAAGACAGTGAGTAATGGCCACTCAGAAATCTTTCAGGAATAAATTTACACTCAAATATTTATTTTCATTCTATAGTTTGAGACATTGCTAAAATAACTGCATACAACAAATGATAGGACTATGTTTTTGTCAATGATTTATTTTGTTTCTTCATCAGATAAAAAAAAAGCCCCTTCCCTTTCAGATCTATTGAGATATTTAGCATTCCTGTTCCCCTCCGCTGTTTCATTTCTCAACAGATTGTTCTTCATTCCCTGTCTCATTCAATTTACATGATTTTCAGCCTGCTTCCTTCTTGCGATTACTGTTCCAAGCCTTTAGCTGGTGGCTTATGAGATCAACATATCTTGTAATTGAAATAACTCTGTAGCAAGAAAGCTTTTTAGAATTAAAACCAAAAGTGCAATGGGTTATAAATTTATTAAAAGCAGGGCCTCTTATCCTAGCATATTTTAGTCTGTATTACAAAAACAAGTTTGAGATCTGTGGGGTTTTTTCCATTAGACTTTCCATTAGGCTTTTCAGAGCTACACGTGCACAAGCGTGCCTCCTTTCACTCAGCAAGATATACACGATCAGCATTTGGTGTGACAGTCCCCTCTGCAAAAGTGCTTTTCTCCTGGTATCATAATATCTTGCATTTATTTTCCTAGTTTAATACAAAAGATAAATACACATGTGTGTGTCGGTGTATATATATATATAAAAAAAACCCCATGTGCCTATTAGGTAACTGAGCAGACTTTGAATCCCTTTGCTCTGTCATACAGACTCGCTGTCTGTGTTTAAGCTATGAGCCCACACTACTGTTAGCGGGGACAAATAAGTTAAATTGGTTACATTGTGTACTGGGAGTCAAGTGTTTCAACATGCTGTACTCCACCTGCACGCTCTGTTACTCCTCAGTTATGTTACTTCCTTTATGCATGAGTTATATCTTTTCTGGGTTTTCATCTACCCTGACTACAGTAGGTGTGTGCAAGCCTTTTATTTTATTTTCCCCAGATAAAATATATGCAAACCTTTTATTCACTGTACAATAGCTATTCAATTACTTTTCCAAGGCCTGCAAAGCAATTTTGCTAAGGACCCCTAGGACGGAACAACAAATCATCTCTCTACGTATCCTGGTGTGGTACACCATCTTTACAACCAGTAACCTGAGAAACGAAATCTACCTGTATCCTAAGAAGACAGGAAAATAATAATATGGGCTGTCACACAGGAACAGAACATCTGAGACATCGGTGAGGTCTAGCAACAAGTTTACTTGTTGTCCAGACTGAAGTCCAACATTTGAATAATCTGCAATGAGAGCTCGCTGAGTTTATATTTCTGAAATACAGTATCATAGTATCCTCTCAGTAAAGCAAAAACAACTAAAAATGCAAAGTGTCTCAGAACAAGGTATTATCAGAATCAAATATACTTTTCAATTAAAATCAATTTATAATAGCCACAGAACAAAAAGCTCTTTAAATTTTTATGAGTTATCCTCCTGTTCCTGGGGAGTTTAAAACCCAGTGACTCTTTTAGCTTAGTCATAATTTTATTTAGATTAATAACTGAGTTTGTTTTGTTCTTAGTAGCAGATGTTATTCTGAGAACAAAAAAACAAGGACAGTGACACCTACCCCAGGTATTTCTCATTTGTGCCAAACAAGGAAAAATCTAGTCTTCCTGCTCAGTTTTCATTTTAACACATACTCCTCTCTCATGAAGGCAGAGATACCTACGACCATATAGTCTTGGATAAATCGCCAGCTCCCCAGTTCAAACCTGCCTTGCCTTGGAGTCAGCAAGGAGGAAGCAGCAAAATGACAAAGTTATTTGCCCTGGTATATATGCCCTGGTAGCAGGCTGCTGCCCATCCAAATCACACGAGGTATGCTTTAGGGAAGGTCAGACCTGCTTCAGGTGTGCAGAGCCATTACATTTCACATCAGCAGGAGCTCACTTAGAAGGGTCATCATTCCCTTCCCCTAGAGCAATCTCGGTGGTCTGCACAGAGAAAGAGATTGAATTCCAACACCAAGTTAAAGTTATAAACCTAAGAGTCAGTATTTATGGCCCTATCACTGTAGCCTGCTTTCCCACTTTAGACAGGTCGGCACAAATTTATCTCTTAAATCAATGAAATATTTGAGTCAGCTATTTCTCTTCCCACACTTGGTAGTATAATTCCTGCTGCAAAAAGCCCTTGATTTTTGTAAATTACTCAGGATATAGTTTAATAATACAAATTAGAGTAGACAAAAGCACCATTCAACAATCAGATTACTTGTTAATGAAAATCACATGAGGCCTCCTTTGGTCCAGTGGAAAAACAATGAAACGATGTGCATGATTTTAAAAAACAAACAAACAAACAAAAAAACCCAACAACAAAACCTACACTCAAAAAAACCAAACCACCCACAAACAGAAGTATGTTCATATTGAAATGATTATGTTTAGACTCAAAGAACAATTAACATACTCTGTCCCTTTTAATGCCAGTACTTTTCTGTGTTATGTGTAATATATTTTGTAAAAAGTTTCTGCTGTTAATCATATGCACGTTATCACCTAACATACCTCTCCTCTACCTTTTTTGATAGTAGAGGCTAACAGTGTTTCATTTTTCATTTGCTTCTGTGTGTGTCAAGGGCAACCAAATACAACACACAAAAGCACAACATGATCCATGGGTGTTTATGGTGTTACATGCTCTGTAATTTATCCTAATAAAATTATTACAGCACAGAATAGAATTAACAAGGTTGAGAGTAATTGAGCTGATATGTCATTGTGTACTAATTTTAAAAGGGTTTTTTTCAAACAGTGAATAGGTTGTTCAAGAGGTTCACGTTTGAATCTTCTACAAGAGACACACATAACTGAACATCATCAAGTAGGAGAAATGGGGGGGTCTCCCCCAACTTTTTAAAGATAGGCAGTCTCATCAGATAAGTTTAGTTTTCTGGTTACTCACTGAAGCACAAACTACTACTGGTTTCAAAACCAACTCGTTCTGGAGATTTAGGCTAATGGCTTAACCTCTTGGATTCAGTCTTCCTGGGTGTAAAACAGAAATGAAACTGAACATGAGCTTGTTATGAGGATTCTCTAACCAGCACATATTTGCAAAACACTATGAAGATGAAAACTGTAATTACCTAATTACTATGTACTATGACGCTAAGAAATATTCCTAGTTGAATGACACCTAAAATATGGTGGCTTTTGTGATTTTAAGATCAATAGGGAATGAGTTGT
Source organism: Grus americana (assembly GCF_028858705.1). Classification (NCBI taxonomy): domain Eukaryota; kingdom Metazoa; phylum Chordata; class Aves; order Gruiformes; family Gruidae; genus Grus; species Grus americana. Next base: position 24,425,384 of record NC_072856.1, read on the forward strand.
CAAACAATTACATGGAACTTGATGACACAAGAGTAGCTTCTTTTTCTTCCCTGTTCTCCTCCCTTCTAGAATATATGGTCTTACATTCTACTACTCCAGTTTGATTTCTGAGCACTTAACTAGAGGAGCAACTGCCAGGATGAGAGGCTTGTGTCTAACGTTGGTCAGCAGGGACAAGAAAATGTTAAGTTTGGCAGCTGTAGCAGGACCACACAGGAAGTATGTTTTAGCTCTTGTACACTAGGTAAAGATTGGTACACTCACTAGCAAATTAGCTTAATTCTAGATTATACACTAGAAACAGTAAGCTCTTAATCTATTTTTATTTGGAAAGATGAGAGAGAATTTTACTTCTGTGACATATTTCATTACTGATTTGAGAGCATCCATCAAATCCAAAGCATCAGTTAAATATCTCTTTTAAAAATACTATTAAAATAGAATATCATTCAAAATATTTTAATATTGTTTGTGGAAGGCTAATGTGCAAATGGATGTGGCAACTGAAGTGAATATTATAGTGGAATCATTTGTGTAACACTAAGAATAGTGGTCAAACTTAAGCTGAGAAATTTATGTTCTTGCTTCATAGAGGACTGTCACATAAGTCATCCCACTGCTACATTCAAAATCCTGGCCAGATAACCCACAAAGAAGGAAGTCACTCAGTTAATTTCTCTGTCAAGAATAATTCTGAAAAAACTTTATCATAGTCTGTGTAAATCCTCCTGGTTCTATCCCTGCTCAGTTCCTCACAGCCTTTCAATAATTATAATGTGGATTTGTGGATTTAAACAGAAAATAAACTCATTAATTTCTTTTATAATGTCAATGCTACAGCCACTGTCTTCAATTTCTATATGGAATACCCAAAGGCTGCCTAGAGAGTTCCATTATTTTATTATCAAAACTTTGATTTCATCTTTCTGAGAAAATCCAGTAAACAAATTATTTAGAAATGAAAGATAAATTAATTTAAGAAGAGAACATGTCCCAGGAACAAACCGTAATGCCAGCTGTTGAAACAGACTAAATGTGTTTGTCCTTTGGCTTTAACAAGAGTAACTACACTCATAATTTCTCAATAATTTGATATTTAAACATGTTCAGAAAGAGCCAAACAAACAAGGGTTTATTCTCAAGGAGAACTGCTGCTCTGCTGAGGAAATGAAGCAAATCAGAGCTTTCAAAAGGCAGATGCATTTTTGATGCTGCAGAGCAAGGGCAGCTTGCACCCTCCCGCCTTCTCGGGCACAGGGAGAGGTGTGGGAGGTTGACATTGCAGGAAAGTTCTGAGATTTTATTTAACTAAAAATTAAAGCCATCAGATTCTGTTTGCAAACTGAAAACATCTTGTTAAAAAGCATGACACGTCCAAGGTTTTATGAAAACATTTTCTTGTATTTGCAGCGAGGAGAAGTCAAGTTATCTCAGATTCCTCTCTGCTGAATGAACCAAGTCATTAAACTGGCATTTGCATTGAAAGGCTTTTCACAGGGCTTTCTGTCAGGCCTTTCAAATAGGAATGAAATGAATGAGGGCCAGCTTACAAATGATGCATTGTTGAATGTATGTGGGAGCAAACAGCCACCATTGTGAGTGCAGGTGGGAAAGAAAAATGAATAGACAAGGAAGCTCACGGACATGGAGAATTTCATTATTGATGGACTATGTGCATGTCTTTAATGAAGTTTACCCAATAAAAGATGGATTTTCCCCTGGTACACCTCTTTAAAAATTCATTACATTGAAAAATATACAGTGGTGAAATATCTCAAAGATTATATATGCTTCTATTTCGTCAGTATACTACTAATTAACATCTAGAAAGACTCCTCCTTCAAGTATCTCAAAGCATTCAAGGATGTAAAAACTCAACTCAATCTCTTACAGGAATACCTTCATGGCCTTTCATTCAGATGAGGAAACTGAGGCATGTCACCAATAGCATGCAAGAATGACTTAAAACCTAGTAGGTTTTGACTCCAGTCCTTTAATTAAGGAATTACACATTAGTCTTCATTTCATCTTCTCTAAAGTAGGATTCAACAATGTGCCCTAGTGCCAAAAGTTTAAACAAACAAGAACAAAACCAGAAACAACAGATGCTTCAATGACACTGCATGGAAAATATTATCTCCCTGTCACAATCTTTTTCTCTGTAAATAGTCTCAGATAGTCTTCTGCCATATTCTTCACAGCTGCTTCATCAGTTTTCTCTCCTGATGTCTGGTGGCAGCTTTTATCCACATTTTCCTCACTGAAAAGGCACTTAAAGTCTCATTTGAAAACATTTCTTTGCCATTCTGTTGTCTTCCTCCTGCTTTTGTTTTGCAATAGAAGGTGCTTAGGCAGTAATTTTGCACTGTAGTTTCTGTATCATCTACTATTACAGTCTCTCACCATTTAATTTTGCAAGCCTCTATGTGTTACTATTTACAATGAAAATGCTTAATTCTACTAATTTTCAACTTACAAACTGTATCTCCCTTTCCTAAGAATATCATTACCTTCACTTGATTCTTATAAACTGCTTAATTTGCTCCTCAACCTCCATATCACCAAAGATCTTAACTACTTTATAGCGTTCCTCCAGGTTAACAACATTAACCAGTGTAGCATCAGCAACTGATCCCCGATGGGCTGTAGTAGAAATACATCTGCAATAACTTTTTGAGATAATTGTGCCTTTCTAATGGAGTCAACATGCACAGTGTCATTTTTTTTATTATTATTCTATTTAAAATGTAATAAAAGCAACTCCCTAAAATGCCTTACAAAAAATCTAAGGACATGTTTCTGCCATGCAGTACATGTAATACCGAGTCACCTGAGCTACTGCCATCTTAGAACCGAAAGTACCATCATTCCTGCAGCAGCAGCAGCAAGGAGAGCTGAATGCTTTACAGAACTTTTACTTCAACTAGAAGAACAAACTGGTCCTTGAAATCAAAGGTCTAACCCAAAACTGAAGTCAGAAAGGGACCATAGGCTGTGAATCCCAAACTCACCCACCTAGGGTGGATAGAGAGCTAGGATTCAGACATACTTCTGCACACCTTGCACACCTCAACTTTGTGTTAATTATGAATTTCATTTGCTACTGACCATAATGCATTCCAGAGAGACTATGCAAGTCTCATCTGGGACTAATGAGTGAATATGAGATTTCGAACCTAAAAAGTTTCAAAGTTAAAGCATTATGGGATACATTTGAAATTTAATTAAAAATACAAAGCTAGCTTGACAATGGGGGGGAGGTGTTTGTTTTGGGGGGGGTTTATTGATTAGAAATAATTATATTACTTTTTGCAGTTAAGATACAAGTATTAGGTTGGACATTCATCCAATCTTTGTTCTTTTCAAATATTGATATAACGCTATTAACCTTCTTCTGGAATTTCACTAGTGCTCCAACATTTATTATATATCAATGTTACAGATGATTTGTCCAGATAAGTTTTAAAATAGCTGCAAGAAGTTCAGTCCAAATATTTTGATGGAACTCAAAGGTTAAAAACATTTTGCTTCAATAAGTACGCTGCCTACTGGGAAACTGGAAAATACTTCGTCAGTTAACTATACAAATTGGTACTTTTCCAAAACAAAAATATAAGACATATTCATCTTCCTGAATTATTGGTAATACCACTGGTTCCATGTTGTTAGATTTATATCTTCTTCTATTTCCTTTTGTCCCTAAGATATATACATGCTTATTTATAAAAATATGTAATATATTTTATAATACTTATATTTTAAGCATAGTTACAATACATCATCCTTCTGTTTATTACCCTCAGATACTACTTTGTGTCATTTTATATCATCACCTGTAGTTCCTAGGGAAAAAAAAAAAAAAATATATGTATATATACACAGGCACTTTAAGATCCAGGGTGGTTTTTTTTTGTTTTGGGTTTTTTGTTGTGTTTTTTTTAAAGTTTCATTTTCTCTATAAACTATTTGTTTTGACCCATGGAGCACACTTTTTAAGATCATAATTATAAAACATTCTGAAAACAGTTCCCAAGCATTGGTTAGTCTTCTCTCCAAATACCCTCTCAGAGGTTCAGGATTCTTATCTGTTTTCAACTGTACCTAAGCCGCATTGAAAACCTGGCATGGTTTCTATTGGTTAGGAGTTTTCTTTTTACACATAAGTCATAATATGGTTATATCATATACTTTTTAGTTCTGTCCTATTTTATTCTGTCACATTTATGCCTAATATAAAACTCCCCACATTGTATGTAAGGTTTCTGAGCATGGAATTTGTACTTCTATAAAGTGCTAAAGTTGTTTGGGTTGGCAGGGTCAGAGGACACCACACACCCCTGTCAGCGTTACATCTCCAGCATGTGCAATTCAAACTGAAACCATCTTTGCTAAAGTGTTTTTCTTCCATCATTTTATAGATGGCAAAGAACTGGGTATTCCATTTTCTTGTGTGATTTGGCAATTGATAGGAAAATAATAAATACTACATTTACATTTTATATCATGAACATGCAAATATTCTAGATCATTTGTTCCTGGTTACATCATTTACACGAGTGCAACTTCATTTCTTTTTCACCCACTTAGTCATTCTTAATAAGCTCATAAATATTTATTTTAACATTTCAATTCCAGGGACTGAAATAGCCATATTTTAGTTACCACTTCGTCAAGTCTAAATTTGGAAATGAGCAATTTCAATTAATCTTTAAAATAATAATAAGAATAATTAAGCTCCAAACACTGAGTTTGGCTATTACATAATTTCTTTTCACATTCTGGCAGCCTCATCATTGTCTTTCTCCATTTTGACTCTGTGCTAAATAAAACATGTATCATCTACCCCATTCCATACCTCCTCAGCACTTCAGTCATGAGTTCAAAGAGATTCTGATGTATCTAGAAGACTCATTCTTTGAACACAATTTCCCTCTACACTGGGCAAAAATCAGAAGTTGTACAAAATGATCCTTCCACTGAAGATGAACCAAAATACATTAGCACCCTGTGTGCACTTGCTTAGTTATTGATTCACATTACATATCACCCTCTATTCATTGCACAGAAAAGAGATCCAGAATATGTGGGACAGTTTTCTCCTATTTCCTCTGGTGTCTCTGAAGTGATCCATTTCTCCAGAAGCATTTTTTTATTTTTCACCACCCATTAAATCTCACTGGCAAGTCGTTATGAGTCCCTGTTCTTTGAGCAAGCTGTGTTTCACATCCATGAGATGACAATTTCTCCTGCTGTCTCTCACTCTTTTGGAAAAGACTTCTTTTATTCACCTGAATATAACATTTCAAGTGAGGATTATCTGTCTTCTGGGTATATATACTGGTATGATAGCTGTGAAAATGGAAGACTGTATACAATACTATAATATAGTACATCAATTAATAGAGTAACTTGGATTCCTGAAAAAAATGCTGCCACCACTACCCCCTTTCCGCACAAAATAGCAAGTAATATGGCACAAATTACAAATCAGAAGTCATGACCTGTACCTAAACAAGTGTATTGGGTTTGCATGGCAAGGTTTTGGTAGCAGGGGGGCTACAGGGGTGGCTTCTGTGAGAAGCTGCTAGAAGCTTCCCCCATGTCCGATAGAGCCAATGTCACCTGGCTCCAAGACAGACCCACCGCTGGCTGAGGCCAAGACCATCAGCAATGGTGGTAGTGCCTCGGGATAACATAGTTAAGAAGGAAAAAAACAACCTTGGGAAGCTTTTGCAGCCAGAGAGAGGAGCCAGAAGATGTGAAAAACTCTGCAGACACCAAGTTCAGTAAAGAAAAAGGAGGAACAGGTGCTCCAGGTGCTGGAGCAGAGATCCCCCTGCAGCCCATGGAGAAGACCACGGTGAGGCAGACTGTCCCTCTGTAGCCCATGGAGGAAGGATGAGGGGGTGTAGAGATTCCACCTGTAGCCCGTGGATGACCCCACACCGGAGCAGGTGGAGACACCTGAAGGAGGCTGTGGCCCCGTGGGAAGCCCGCACTGGAGCAAGCTCCTGGCAGGACCTGTGGACCCATGGAGAGAGGACCCCACTCTGGAGCAGGTTTGCTGGCAGGATTTGTGACCCCATGGGGGACCCACGCTGGAGCAGTTTGCTCCTGCAGGTCTGCACCCCATGGAAGGGACCCACACTGGAGCAGTTTGTGAAGGACTGTAGCCTGTGGGAAGGACTGATGTTGGAGAAGTTCATGAAGGACTGTCTCCCATGAGAGGGACTCCATGTTGGAGCAGGGGAACGATGAGAGGAGTCCTCCCCCTGAGGATGAAGAAGCGGCAGAAACACCGTGTGATGAACTGACTGTAACCCCCATTCCCTGTTCTCCCTGTGCCACTGTGGGGGGAGGAGGTAGAAATTGGGAGTGAAGTTAAGCCCAGGAAGAAGGGAGGGGTGGGGGGAGGTGTTTTAAGATTTGATTTTTATTTCTCATTGCTCTACTCTGTTTTGCTTGGTAATAAATTAGATTAATTCTCTAAGTTCAGTCTGTTTTCCCATGACGATAATTAGTGAGTGATCTCTCCCTGTCCCAATCTCGACCCACAAGCCTTTCGTTATACTCTTTCTCCCCTGTCTAGTTAAGGAGGGGAGTGATAGAGCGGCTCTGGTGGGCACCTGGCCTCCAGCCAGGGTCAACCCACCACAAGCCTTTCAGACTTCCCTTCCAAACATCCTTCAACCTGATTCCTGAAAATCCTGTTGACTAGCTTCACTCATCCAGAAGCTGCTTGGTCATTAAGCTTTGTACTCAGCCCTGCTCCACAGTGTCATAACTTTTTTTTTTCTTTTAAGTATTCGAAAACCACCACTTCAGTACACCTAGTTTCAGCCAACACTGCTGGCATCAAGATGCAAACAGTACTCTTTTGCCTGTACTCTTCAAGGTCAGTAAGTCTTCAGCAAGGTCCAAGTTCAGAAACTCAATATTTAACACTTTGTAAACCAGACATAATATTTCAATATCCAAATCAATATCTGATAAAAATTCACTGGGAAAAAATCATAAATCTAAATTGCACAAAAATACATTAGAACTTCTAAGCTCTTCAGTTCCAAGCTCATAAGTAGCCCTGTTTTGCTTGTTATTGAAATGTTATGTATTTCAGACAGATATGACTCACAGATTGTATTATGCTCCTCTAGCTCATGCACACACACCCGCTTTATCTGTAACCTCTGTTGTCAGGAATTCAGTCCAAATTATTTGTTTTATACTACAGCTTAAATGAAAAGCTCTATGCATAGACCAGAATGTAAAAAACCAAAATTATCTTAAAATCTTTAATATGCATATCATAAGCTCTTCAAAGTATGCCTCCCACCTCAGAATCACAGGCAGCAGCTCAGAAGAAAAACAGATTGAATTATTAAATCAAATGTTGAGAGCTCTGTCAGATTAACAAGCAGCTAAACTGTAAAGATCCAACAGCACCAAGAGTGTGGAGCTCCTCTTCAACAAGAGTTAATAACAAGTAAATGGAAGTGACACCCAGAAACCCATAAACTTGACAAGTAGGTGACAGAAAATAGAAAGGACTTTGTTACCAAGTCTGCCATCTGTTTTTACAGCATCATATGTCATTTATATAAAAAGTAGATAAGAGATTTAAGTCAGAAATTTATTAGACAGTATGTTAGTGATATACCAGGCACTCATTATACTGGTGATACCAGTCACTCACTGAGATGAAGTACCTGACATTGGGTGAGTGTAGCCAAGCAGCAGTTGAACAACAGCTCTTGATCAGCCAAAAGCTATCACCTACACCTAGGTGTAGCTATCATCTCCTACAAAACCTGCATCTCAAAATAAATATAGGAGTAGGATGCAAGTTGTCTTTAAAAATGGGTTCATGATTACCTCAGGCCAAGTAAACAGTAGGTTTAGTAGGTGAGTACTTAGCTGCAGGCTAAACACTAAGAATGCAGACACATGCAAGTTCAGTTTGCTGCAAACTGTTCAGTGGGTTCCTCTGCTACTGAATTAGCAAATTAGTCTGATTATTTGTACAGCCACATAAACTAAAAATAATTTAAAAATCACACACACACCAAAACTTACAGAAAAGCAATAGTAGAAGAGAAGGAACAGGTAGAAGAGAAGGAAAAAGGAGAGCCCACCCTTCAGCTGCATGTCAGTCTTAACTCAAGTGTGCAACTGCTGCAGTTTGTCGCTTTAAGCCGACATAAAATCTGTCAAGTAGCAATCAACCTATCATCGTGTGCTTCTGCCCTACCAATTCCTGTGCATGTTTCAGACTCTGGAACAAATCCATCAGAGTTAACCAAGCAAAAAAACCTGTTTTACCTGCACGTCTGTTCCCTAATACTGCTCAACAATGGATACACAGCTCCCCTTCCTCACTGGCAGGGGGGCTCACAAGGATACATCCATTTTCCACTCACTGATTCTCCTTCCTTTCTCCTTTACCATGTGAACACAGAAAACAAACTCCAAGACAGCACTGAAAAGCTCCAGCATCAAGCCATCCTGGTGATTCCTATGGGGAGCCACTACATTGGTTACCATATTTATGGCTACAAAATCTAAACACACTATAATAATTAAAAACAAACAAACCAACCCCTACAAAACAAAACAACCACTCTTCTTTTAGGACCTTCCTTCCTAAACATTAATAAAACATTCAAGGATTATATTTGCGTTTTGAAAGGGATGTTTTTAAAAACTGGGGTTCGACCCCCCTATAATTAACCTTGGTTACATTTCTACTATAAAGGATCTAACGCTCCTTTTGGTAGCAAAGCCTATTATATTCAGGATAATAGAAGGCTACTTTAATAACTGAAAAACAGCAGTCACTATGTATAAAAATTTTCCATCGCATTTTTTTTCATTTGTTTTTAAGCCCTGTTTCAGAATTTGTCCTTGTCAGTATACAAAATGAGATAAGGATCATTCCAGCCAAAATAACAAGCCACTTCAGAGGATGAAAATAGAGTCAGACACCAGTATTGTGCATGAAAGCACAGAATAAGCTGAGTTCTTCTAAACACTTTTTATTGTCATTATCATTCAGTTACACTTCAGAAAAAAAATAAAATAGCCCTTTATTCTGTATTTTCTTGTATTTTAAACCAAAGATCCACATTCATAAGCAAATATAACATATCTCTTTATACCTGACTGACAAACTTCAAAACATTTTAATAGCCAAACTAATAATTGAAAAAAAAAATAGCCTTTTTTAAATATGAACTCTTTGCTCTGAACTTTGCTTTGATTCTTATTTGCCAGTGATTCAATGCAGCTGATCCTCTAAGTTCTTCAACACAGTATTAAACTTCACTACCACAAGTACACCACTTGATATCACTGGAACCAATCAATTGCAAATTCAGTCATAGCAATTTTGTTGAGAATGAAGTTATCTGCAACATTAAACTGTTGCGCTAGAAGGGGTAAGTTTCTTGCTAATGGAAATGACCACTTTACTAGCACTTACAAAGAACAGTGATGCTGACACTTATTTTCACGTACTAAAAAATGGCAGTCAGCAGTTTTTGACCTGTTTAGTGTTTTCAAGTTTTTTATACTTCAACATGCAGCTTAAGTTGAGCCATTTGTGACTTATTCTGAAATATCAAAACATCAGCATGATGCTCAAGCTACTCCTTTTCTGCTTAAATTACTGTATTTAACAAAGCAAGTCCCTATTGTAAGAAAAGAGTTGTAGATTAGAATACATTTAAGGCTTTGCTGTGATTCGCTGCAGCATTTACTGTTGACTAAGCAGAAGAGGCAATGTATAGAAGGACCTGGGAAATGACTACATTACACCATTTCACTGAGTGGAAGAGAAGGTAAATTTTCCACCAAGTGGAAGAGAAGGCAGTTTCATCATACAGGGTCATCTGCCTCATTAGCACTACTGTTTTTTCTGGTTTTATTCCATCTGGAGTACAACAATTCCTGTTCCTTTCCTATTCTGCAGCATATTACCAATGACTACATTATGTTGTTAGACATATGCTGGTGGCTTTCACTGGCACCAGTAGACACAAGCTTTCATCTGAGGGAAACACCAGTATTAATGAACAGTAAGAAAATTACATTCTTGGTTCTTAATTTAGCAAACAGCTCCCATCAGCATTCAGGAAGACCTACCTTGCAAAATGTAAGCAGAATAGATTTCAGAAAAAGAATACACATAAGCTTGTGCTTCATTTACATACAGAAACAAGCAGGAAAGCAAAGCGATCACTAGGACTGCTGCTTCCAGCATCAGCAAGATACTGCAGTTTGCATCAGTTGAGAAAGTCCAGCTAAGTCAAAGCAATTATTTGCCCAATGTAGCAATGGAAGCTTACTCCAGTTGTTCATATAACCATTTAGAAAGTCCCTTAAAGCTAGTTAATAGTACTTCCTGTGCTGCCACCTCCCCCCCAAAAAAAACCAAAAAAAATTCCAAAGCACATTTAAAGGAGTGTTTTTGTAATTTTTTATCAATGGACAAATAGATCACAGAAGGATTAAAAGATAAAGTTACACTGGCACTGGCAAAAATTCATGCCCACCAGTACGGCTGAGAGAGAAAGATGAATCCAAATGAAAAAAAGCAATATATCAGGACTTGTAGATCTAGGAGTACACAGACATGGGGTGGTCAGGTAGGCTACAGTGTAACTGACTTGGTAGAGGCTAAAGTTCCTGCTGCCTTTTAGAAATCAATAGTCAATCCAAAAGCACTTTTGTATTAACTTTTTGATTAATCTTCACGTGTATCTACCAAAAACAACTTTCCATATCTAACCACTTAGTGTACCACAGAGACGTAGCGTAAACACAGAACACAGCCTGACACACAGAAAAATTCCTTAAAAGCTTTCAATACAATACCAATGTGTGACTTGCCCATCTATTAATGTTGGATGGGACAAGCACTGGACTACAGAAGAGCACTGCACTCTCTGTGCAGGAGAGATTGAGCAGGTTATCAAGGCAGGAGGCACATTATAGCAAAGACTTTGAAAGAGAATGTTAATCTAGGTTTGGAACATTTGCCATCTTTAAGTACTTGACACTTGGGAGAGGAACATAATTTGCCATTTGGATTTTGCCCTGCAAAAGCTGGTCCGTAAAAAGTACACATAAATTCCAGCTCTGGTAAAAGCAAATTCTTCTTTACTTCCCAGGGTGGAGGCTTGCATTTCTTAACGGCCGAAGACCAGACTTCATCAGTGTCACTTTTGTATTATAGCTGCAACTGCACAAGAATTTGTAAATATGAGGTTTAAATGCTGCTAAAAACCCCAAACCAACAAAAACTTTCCTTTTATAAGTGCTGTTCAAGTTATTTACTAAATCTTTCTTAAGCTCTCATAGAGATAACATTCAAGACTTGTAAAGGGTAAACTGAAAATCTGACTAGTCTGCTTATATTTTGCATATCAACAGTCAGTAGCCTATACTCAAATTTCATACATATGTACACACACACCAGCAGTATGACATCACAAAATACAGATTACACTGTCAATCATAATAGTTAGCAAGGGCAAGAAATCCATTGCATACAGCAGCCTTGTCAGTGTGCAGATCCCAAGGACTATTTATGACTGCAGAGGCCAAGAGCAGAAGGAGATAAAGTAGACTGAATATTTAATCAGGTCAAAAGCAACAGGCCTCATTAAATTCCACACACACACATGACCACCTTTTTCCCGTCCTACATCTTGCTTATTCTTTTTCATGAAAGCACATTCTGGGAGAATATGGTATATTCACTTGATGGTATATGCATCAATCATATTTTATTTTTTAAAAGTTGGGCTAATCTTTACAAATTTTTCCAATAAAGCAGCAGTTGCATTACAGAAGATGCCTGTCCCAAAACAAAACCCCACCAAACCACACCCTACACCCCACATACATTACTATCCACCACTTGCTGGAAGAATGGCACCTAATATACTCAGAAATGATGGATAAATGCATTCCATTGCTGTACCATGTACGGATTATAGAAGATAATCTCCTATTATTGCAAATTCATAGCCTAGACAGTGACAACAGCAGGATCCATCTAGACTTCCAAATAAATTCAGAGAATCTCTTGTCTTCACAGCTGGAACATCAGCACTTTGTTGTTGATTTTTAGCTTTTCCCTTCTTCCACAGATAAATTTGATAGTCATAAAAATGGGGATCTGAACATAGATTCAGCTGAGAATGAACCATAATACAGGCAAAGACCATATAATATAATCTTAACCTCTTTCACAATTCTATTAACACATGCAAGTTGGAAAAAAAATCTATTCCAGCTTTGGGTAGACATGGTATTTTATTGCCATAGTGTAGTCCCAGCATGAAGTTTCTGTCCATATAGTTTCCACTTCCTCATACTCTCACTGTCCTAATTTTTGGTCTTCCTTAACAGCAGACCCAGCAAGTCCTGTCCATCCCAACTCTAGCATACAAACAAATTTTATTAAATGCAAAATGCAGCATATGCCCCATGCCTATTATCTGTGCTCCATTCTAAGTAGCAGTTTCAAGCAAACATCAATATGAATCCAGATGAAGAGTGATGCGTACCATTTCCTCTCATACTCACAAATTATTTCCCATTTTTCCAAGTAAAAGGAGGGAAGGAAGGTTGTAATAACAGCCTATTAAACTAAAACACCACTTCTGTATAACACTTGACACCACCACCACCACAAGCATGCATGTTTCTCATTGATTCTAAGAAAAAGTGAGGAGGATGCTGAACTTAACTTGCAGCAAGGAATGCATCACAGGAACAAGTTTATACTCTTTTTCATCAAAGTGAATGATTTTATTTCTGGACTGTAGGGTTTCTGCCTTCCTTTAAACTATCTTTTTTGGTTTTCCCAAAATTGTTCACCATCCCAATACATGCAGAAGAAATCCATTCTGCAAAGCTTCCCTCACCCAAACTTCTCCAAAGGGCAGTCCCCTGCCCTTCTCTCCCTCTCCTAAACATTCATGCCATTGATTTGGCCTTTTCTACTTTAAGGTCTCTAGTATAGACTGATACAGCAGTGGGTTTCTATTTTGTATTAACCATCTAGAAAAAGAGAACAATAAGATTTTTAAATTACCTCTTCCAATCACTTAACATTATCACCTTAAGAACCACCATAGTAATTAACCAGCCTTCCAAATCAGTCGGCAACAGAAAAAAAAGTGAGAAACAGAGAAACAAAAGAGAAATAAAAAACGTTTTGATACAATTGAACACTCTCAGTAAGATTAATTACTCTTTAGTATGAAGTAGGGCTAAAACACTAACAATAACATCTACCTTTAGGGGTTGGCGTAAACATACAGATCTGAACAGTAAATACCAAAGTGCTTCCCTGGTTTGACTGCCATATACAGGAGCTATCCTTCCCCTACCCAAACTTTCATTGGGTGTCTTTACTTACGCAAAATAAGGAAACCAGACCTTGGATCTTATTCATCTAACTGATGAGATAAATGAGAGAAGACTGTCAAGAGATGACCTGGAAGCAGTGTCAACAGCTACGTTTTGTCCTGTGCTATTTATGAAAGGAATAGATAGTAACAATCAGAGCATTTTTCTGTCCTCACTGGAAGAACACAAGTGATGAGAAGTCAACAAGCAACCTGTTAAGGTTTATAATATGTTTTAAATGGTACTGCATCAAGCATTATCATTATGATCTATTCGCCCCATTAATTCAAAGGGCAAGAGAAGGTTTTAATAAAAAATTTATAAAATATATAAAAAAAGGCATGTTCTTAGCCATCACAGTCTCCACTAATGAATTTGTTGAAAAAAACTTCTATTGGTTTTGCTGCTGTTAGTTCTGTAGTGAAGTGAGGCAGCTGGACTCTGTTCTGACTCATACAGCTTCATTTCTAATTAAGTTTCATTTATAGAATCAAACTCCTCCAGTGGTTATAACCTTGCAGAAGACAGAGGGTCATTGACTTGTAAAAATCTTTTTACTGGTATGTGTGATAAAGAAAAATACCTACTTTTCAACACAAATACGTACTGCTAGGTCATTCAACACAGTCATTCTGCGATATGGAATTATTCCTTAATATTGCTATATAGCTTCCTTTCTCTCTCCCAGATATTTCTTTAGGCACCATAGTTGGCCCTTGCTTTATATATTCGACAGCTATTGTGCTGATAATTGAAGAGTTAATGGAAGCCATTAATGGAAAAGGTAAAGGTGCACTCATTTTCTGAAACGCTGTGAAAAGGTCCTAGTTCTCAATTCACCAGAAATAAAATAGCAGCAATTTATGTATATTTGCACTATAATTTGTTTTTACAAATCAGTTTTCACTTACATTCCTGGAGTCAGTGTTGGAAAACTTGTTTTAAATTCTAACTGGAAACTTTCATTGTCCATTTGTGACCACAAGCAAGCTATAAATATATTTCTGGTGAAAAAAGTCTATTATTTTTTTCAAAAAAGTGACAGATAACATTAACACTACCCATAATATTGCAATATTTGCTAACTTTTTAATTCTCATTCCCGAATATCTTAACCAGAACACAGTAAAAAATAATTGGTGGTTAAATTTGCAGATTATTTTATGTAAAAAGAAGTTAGTCCAAGTATATCATACCATAGAAGGAAAAAGAAGAGGAGGAGGTGATACGAAATGGTAAACAGTCAAATATATCTTATATTTTTTCATAAATTTTATCAAGATATCTACAATCCTTGGTGTGCTGTTATTTTCAATACTGCATTGGAAAATCAAATTATGAAAAACTCCAGAGTTTAAGTTTCTAGAATTAACAATTTATTTTTTTAAAAAAAAGACGAGGTTTACCACAGCATTTAATCCAAAGCCAGTTCTAAAACCCATTCATCCTCAAGGAGAACATTAACTAAAGTCAACTATTAAATAATTTGATTTTAATAAGTTACAGCAGTGTAAAAAAACTAGTAAGAGTAATTCCTAAATTTTTATCCTTCCAATTCCCTTGCTGATGAAATTTTACACAAGTAAAACATTTCACTTCTTTTAGCTTGTTTCACCATCTTCAAAATTAAGGTGCCTACACTAAAGCAGAAATGTTGTGAAGACAAATTAATCTACAAAGAACTTCAGAGAACTTATGTTCACATGCCTCTTGACACATCTTGCTAGATTAATCTTATAATCCTTTCCTAAATATAAATAAATGTCAAATCAGAAAATTTAGGGATATTTGAAATCATTTTGATAAGGGGTAGGTTGCTTTGTTGTTTTGTTTTTTTTTTTTTTTAGCTCCCTCCAGAATATTAGTTGAAGATCAAATATAATTTGTGGTAATAAAAGGACTTAATATCTTAAAATCAGATGCTTAACATATTAGCAGCATAATCCTTTTACATCCCAGGCTATACATAGACATTAAAGTCATCTGCTAATTAACCACAGATTAATGACAACACACAAATCTAACTGAGCTGAAAGACCAGCCAATATAGTCACACATTCCTTATCACCTTTTTTGCAGTCAATTCCAAGTGACACAAACTCTCACTAAGATAAGGAAAAGTTTAATGTAGAAGTTACATCTTATGACTGATATATGTACAAGTGAAAATACTACCTCCAAATATTTATAATTTCTTTTTGAAAAGTTTTAGATTAGTCATGACATTATATATCTTCATGCAAGGAGTATGAACTGAATCAGGAATCTGCAATCCATATTATGTGTTTTATGGATTTGGGATTTTATTATTATTATTATTGCCATTACACATAATTTTCTCTGAAGGTAACCTGTCCTTCTTTGGTCTTAATAAATTCCTACTGTTTGATGCAGACTAATTAGACAGAGTAGGCACTTTAATACTTCAAACAAGAAGCTACATCTTAGAAGAAATATCCAGAGGCACTAGAAATGTTCTTACAATTGCAAAAGAGCTGTTTATACGAGGACAAATTTACCTTGCTTCCCTCATGTCTCTGCAGAAATTGGTTTTAGTTTTATGCCAGGGTCTTCATTCTCTACAAGGCAGGGTATTAGAAAAATATAATTTTTGTATGTTTATTTAAACTATGAATACTAGTAACAATTTATTTTTTTAAAATTAAAGACAATGAACAAACCTATTTAAACAACTTACACACTATGACAGTGAATATTAAAAAGCATTCCACAGTACAGGTATTAGGGTGAGAGATGTGTATACTGGGAAATGTTAGTAATAAGTTAGCCACAGAAATGAAGGAACGTGCATCATCTAACTAGATGATAGTTGACTACAAAGATGTGTATTTAGATGTGTATTTAATGACACAGCTGCTTTGAAGATAATTTAGCAATGTACTGATACAGTTTAAACTTTGAGAAATCACTTCTAAGATAGAATCGCTGACATCAAGAATAGTCTAGAAATATTCTTGGCACACAGGGCTCTTGGGAGAGCACTGAGTACAGCCCAGCCTGCTGTGAGCGCTGCACAGGCTCCATCTACGCATCCAGGAACTGAACAGGTTGAAGTGTCCAATAGCTGGAGCTTGGGAATTTGGCTTAGCCAGACCAGAAGCTGGAAGTACAGCATGATTCTGCGTTTGGGAAGGGACCTGGGCATTGTCAACAGCAGAACACATGAGGCTCCTGTGCATACACGTTTCAAGAGACATGTGCTAGGAAGGTGGGAAGCATTACTCAAAGGCACTGCTAGAACTGTCCATAAAAAGCACTAGCCATGACATCCTCCAGCCATGACTTCCTTTGGGTAAGGTCGGATTCCTTACCAGTTCATGACATTACAATAGCTAGAAAACAATGGCATTTAATTTTAATCCAGTATAACAGAGTTTTAAGGACAAGGGGTACTCCATACCATATGACATTATGCTCAGCATATAAGTGAGGGCGAGCTGGCCAGGGAGGAGGGATCACTACTTGGGGACAGGCTGGGCATTGGGCTCCCGGGTTGAGCAAACTGCAGCATGTATCACCTACTGTGTATGTTCTTTAATGAGTAGTGGTGGTGTTAAGGCCATGTGGTGCTTAGTTGCTGGCTGGAGCTAAACCACAACACCTGATAAAGTTTGAACTTCTTGATGAAGAAACACAAACAGCAACAAAAGGCATCAAAGTGAATGAAAAAGAATCGAGTGAACAAAAAGTTAAGAAATAACTTATTCTGGATGGAAAAACATTCATCTTTATTTGTCCTCCTAAATGCTCCAGCAGAAGGGAAAAATACACACTCTATCACCTGACAGATGTTAAAGTCCATGGTCAGGCTGTGACAAATCCAAATTGAAAGTGCTGGTTTGTCTCAATAAGAACAGAGATTGCTTGGATTCTCTCAGAAATCCCAAGCTGTACTGGGTTTAGTGTTAAGTGTTTTGTAGCAGGGGGGCTGCGGCGGTGGCTCCTGTGAGAAGCTGCTAGAAGCTTTCCCCATGTCCAACAGAGCCAATGCCAGCTGGCTTCAAGACAGACCCACTGCTGGCCAAGGCCAAGCCCATCAGTGACGGCTGTAGCACCTCTGTAATAACATATTTAAGAAGGGGGAAAAAAACCCACCTGCTGCAGAATAGCAGCTGGAGAGAGAGAGGAGTGAGAATATGTGTGAGAAACAACTCTGCAGACACCAAAGTCAGTGAAGAAGGAGGGGGAGCAGGTGCTCCGGGTGCTAGAGCAGAGATTCCCCTGCAGCCCATGGAGAAGACCATGGAGAGGCAGGCTGTCCCCCTGCAGCCTGTGGAGGTTAAAGGTGGAGCAGATATCCACCTGTAGCCCATGGAGGACCCCATGCTGGAGCAGGTGGAGGCACCTAAGGAGGCTGTGACCCTGTGGGAAGCCCACGCTGGAGCAGGCTCCTGGCAGGACCTGTGGACCCATGGAGAGAGGAGCCCACTCTGGAGCAGGTTTGCTGGCAGGACTTGCGACCCCATGGGGGACCCACGCTGGAGCAGTCTGCTCCTGAAGGTCTGCAACCCATGGAAGGGACCCGCGCTGGAGCAGTTCATGAAGAATTGTAGCCTGTGGGAACAACTGAGGTTGGAGAAGTTCGTGGAGGACTGCCTCCCATGGGAAGGGACCCCATGCTGGAGCCCATGATGCTAATTGGCGAATGATCTCTCCCTGTCCTTATCTTGACCCATGAGCCTTTTGTTATATTTTCTCTCACCTGTCCAGCTGAGGAGGGGGAGTGATAGAGTCTCTTTGGCAGGCACCTGGCATCCAGCTAGGGTCAACCCACCATGCAAACCAATAAACTACCTAATAGACTACAAAAATGCAGACTTTGTATTCCTCTCAAAGCTGCTGATGAGACTTGGTTTTTTACTTTTATTTTCCATTAAAACTTTTTCCTTAACCAAAGAGGTTTATCAAGTTCATACAATTTCTAAATCAAAGCAGAAGCATTAGGTACTGACCAGTAAAGAAAGTGGTAACTGATTCTTAATGGTTTCTCAGTGCTGTTGGGTAGAAAGAAAAAGCTTCAGAGCAGTTATAGCATGAGTTTTCCTGAACTGAAGCTTTCCTTACCCGAAGCCTGTCTAGTACATTTAGCATGCTTGATGCTTAGTGTATATTTTATAAATACATACTGAAAGAGGGATAATTAGGTGGCCAGTTTATTCAACTATTTTTTTTAATTTAGAAGGAGTTAGAATTTAACAACCTCTCATGACGACTCCACACTAAATAACTTACATATTACAAAACCTTTCTTATCCTTCCCACATACAATAACGAGTTCCCAAATAGTCCAAAAATGAGTTAGTATTGCAAAGGAATAAAGTGAGAATTACTACTGAAAGTGGAACACGTTTTCTTGTAAAGGATGAAACTGCACTGAAATGTGCAAAAAAATTTTTGCTATGAACTGAATTTTATGAACTGACATGGCCTAATCCTGCTGAGCAGTAGGACTTGACAAAACAGCCCGAGCAGATTGCCAAACCGCCTCTTACTCTGCTGAAGGAGCTGACCTGAATCCCAACACAAAGATAACCAAGGCAGTGAAGCTGCATCCACACACAAGGACAACTTATGACTAAACTTATTAACCCATATTAAACTGACTGGAAGACTAAGGGATTTATTTTTGTTTCTCCTATGAATTTTGCAAGGACAAGACACTTTTGGGCCCTTTTTAGCAAATATTTTTCCAAGGCAAAAACATCATTTAACACAGTGAACAAATCAAGCCACCGGGGCTGCCAACATTCACGCACATCTCTTATCAGGTACAGTTTGGAGGGAAAACGATAGGCAGACATGGGTGAAGAAAGAAACCTTGTGCGCTTCAATGAATATTCATTACATCCTCTAATTTATTATCATGTTTACAGCCCGAACTGCAGAGCAAATTACATTCTACATAAGGTCCCGAGGGGGTTTTCATTTCCACAGCTTGGACTGGTACCAAAATAAAGCACATTAGAGAGAAATTGCAACGAGAGTCATTAATATTTAATGGACTACTAACAGCAGTGCTCTTCATGACAAAGAGGCAGGGCAGGGGAGGGATGCGAAGGATCATTCAGAACTTTGCTCCACAAAATGCTTTTCATTAAGCAATGTGAATCCAAACAAACAGGTGGCTTTCTATAACAAAAACAAAACAAAACAAAAAAACCAACAAAAACCAAAAAACCCTACACCACAAAAAACACAACAAAACCACCCCAAACCCATACATAACAAAACAAAACAAAAAAACCACCACCTAATATCAAGTAGAAATAAGCAGCTAAAATTCGTCCCAGGAGATGACAGACAGCGCAAAGAAGAAATTAACTTCTCATAGAAGCAGAGCAGAATTTGAAACTGCCCATGCATAGAGAGAATATCGTACATATGGAGAAAACCCAAAATAATCAGCGGTTGGTGAGTGTAAACAAGACCGTGAACACAACAGCTCTGAAATTTCCATCTCCCAGCACAGGAAAAGCTTCAAACTGCCACTACAAGGGGATGGAATTGAAACACAGGGGAAAACAGCTTCCAGCTACCCAGAACTTTTACAGCACTGACACAAATGGCATAAACCTGTAACTTTTTTCTAGTGATTCAAGTAGGATGGCAGAAGCAGCATAGTCACTAAGGGTATGACAAATAAGAGCACTCACAGCAGTCTAGAATAATTTTAAAAAGTGAAAGCAGATACAGTAGGTCACTTGCTTAAATCAGCATTTTTTACCCTTCTTGCTCTTCAAGGCCAGTGAGAAAATCCCCAACTACTATTCCTCTACCACTTCGTAAATTGATAGTCATGCAAATACAGTTGCACTTTCAGATTGCAGCTACAGCTCCGATGTGGCCTCTGAGCACTGACCAAGGACTGTCCATCACGTCCTGGACAACCTCCCTTTCCATAGAAATCTGTGTGCCTTTGCCCCTATTACCTTATTGCTGCACTGGTATTTTAAACAATTTGATCATTCTGACTGCCTGACCCTGCAGAGACAGACTCAGTCATGCTGGTTTGGCACTTGTTTCCACAGTTAGTTCAAATTACTTTTGAGATACCATCGCCAGTTTTCATCCACGGTTTACCTCTTCCCATCTACTTTGTACCTCTCTGTGGAAAGAATGAGATTGGAGCTGTAGGTCTTTATCAGCCTGCTGGACATCCTTCTCTCCCTCTAACCTTCTGCAGGGGGAAGATTCTCCCCAGTAGAGTAGGCATATGGATGGAAAGGTTTCATCCTGCAATAAATATCACCTATTTTAGTCTATCTCAGAAATTTCATCTCTTTGAAAGCCTTTACAAACCCAGTCCTGTTTCTCAGGGGATTGCACAGATCTCAAAGAGTTAAAGACTGGGAACAGGATAGCAAAAGACATTCTAAATGGAGCCAGTCTAAATGACAATTAATTTATTAAGCAAAAATACCTTCTAGTATGGCACAGATCAGGATTCACATCATGTTTCTGTCTTATCTTTTTAGCATCTTCTCTAGGATGTAGTTTTCCATACTGTTAGGAAGCTTTCACAGCTGGTACAGCTGCCAGTGGAACTAACAGATAGCTACAAAATAAATACGCACAGGTCACAATAAATTAAGCAATGTAGGTCCCTATCTTCTTTTGTCATACATTTTCCTGATCATATAATAAACCTGTAAGTTGTATGAAAGAGCGTTAACCATTGAGACAGTTGTTCCATTAACCTTTGTACTGAATGTCCCAAAGCATCATTACGCTATTTTGTACTTGAAGTATTCTTCCGAAATGAATTTCATCTCACAAACATATTTAAACTCTAACCTCTATTCAGTAAAAATAACAGAAAAAAATCCCAAAACAATGTTGTGGGGTTTTATTTGTATTACAGAAGTGTGTTTTGCTTTTGAAAAGAATTACTTTTGAAAGAAAACAACACAAATAGCAAAATAAAGGTTGTAACATCACTTGAAGTAATTCAGTTTTAGATTTACAAAAAAATGGTTGGTGGAGTCAGGAGTAAAAGTCCTATCAATTCTCATCACTGACGTACTAACAGAGACAACATTATCAGGTCCCCAAATTGCTGGCTTTAGATTTTCATATTACTGTGGCTTTGTATTGATTTATCATCAACTTAGTGGCCATAATGGCCCTTTACACTGGCCACTGTTGATATGAAACAGTCATAGAATCATAGAATCATTTTGGTTGGAAAAAACCTTTAAGATCATCAAGTCCAAACATTAACCTAACACTGCCAAGTCCAACCACTAAACCATGTCCCCAAGCACCACATCTACGTGGCTTTTAAATACATTCCAGGATGGTGACTCAACCACTTCCCTGGGCAGCCTGTTCCAATGATTGACAAGCCTTTCGGGGAAGAAATTTTTCCTAATATCCAATCTAAACCTGCCCTGACGCAACTTGAGGCCGTTTCGTCTTGTCCTATTGCTTGTTGCTTGGGAAAAGAGACCAACACCCACCTGGCTACAACCTCCTTTCAGGTAGTGGTAGAGCGCCATAAGGTCTCCCCTCAGCCTCCTTTTCTCTGGGCTAAACAACCCCCATTCCCTCAGCCACTCCTCATAGGACTTGCTCTCTAGAGCCTTCACCAGAAGTCAAAGAATGATTCTTTGACCAGAGGAACTGGGGCTGAAGGGCTGCTGGCTCTGAAAGTGGCAACAAGAGAAAACCCCTAGTTTCAAATGATAAGAAGGGAGTTTCTCTCCGGAAGAGCTGGGGATGGGGAGTGCAGCGATTTTGCCAAGCAGAAACACGTTAGCATAAACAGGCAAGAGATGACAGTCAAAAATAGTTCCTTGCTAGGTAGAGGAGGTTAAAGTCCCCAGGTTCCCCGGGGTTTACAGACCCCAATGCTACTGAGTTCATTCCCAGTCAGAAAACTTTTCTGCTTTGCAAACTTTAAAAAGCACATGGTATGGAAAGAATTCAAAGATAACAGATTCAAACTTGCTACTCCCTTAAATCACGAGCTGGAGAACAGGTGCTCACTGGAGATATTCTCCTGGGAAGAAACAGGTGGCAGTGGACAGACAGCAGGCAGCACAGGCATCGGCATTCAGCTTGTGCTTCCTGCACCCCGCCAAAAAATATGAATAATGCAGGAAAATGAGAAAATTCAAGACAATGGATTAGACCATTCATCTTCAACCTTGTAATTATCTTTCCTTCTGACTAATTTTTGGGAAGGAGAAAAAGCTGGTGAATTAAGTACACCCAGTCAGTCTTGCATGCGGAGACACAAAGGAACTAACTTAAATCCTGGGGAACAATCTATGTGTGAATGTGAAGTTGTGATGAAGATACATTGGACTTGGTAGAAGAGGTGTCAGATGTAGTTATTGGATCTGATTAGAATTGATTGTTAGAGCAAGTTACAAGGAACATGACCACTTTTAGAAATAAACTGGTTTCCCATTAAAAAAAATTATCAATGTCAAATTCTCAGATTGTAATTAATCAGCAGTAAGTTAATATATAGAAAAATAACCCTTCAGAGTAAGGGTCTCATTTGCCATTCACTTTAGATAGGTATAGCGCGCATGAGGAATTTTTGTTTATAAGATGTTCTTCCTAGTTGAACAATATATTCTCGGGAGAGCTAGACAAATCTAGGTCAAGGTTAAGAGCTGGAAAAGTGTTTGAAAATGGGTATGGAATAGAGGTCCTTTCCAGCTCCACACTTACCTGTGATTGAAGACAGTTTGATGTAGCCTGACTGCTGATATAGACGGGGACAAACTGTGACTAGGATTTGATATTGAATCATGGATAGCTACACAGGGAAGGCTAACAATGTTCAATCCTGGCTGAGTATGTGTGGAGGACAAACTGTGATTAACGTCCAAAGTCAAACCTGACAGGAGCTGTTACGGAGTGGATTACACAGAAACATGACGTAATATTACCAGGCATCTCCCTCAATCAAGCGTCTCTCCTGAACAGAGTGATCAACACTAATCCCATTGCCACGCTATTACGCTAGTAGACTCATAAGCTTGCCATTCCCCCACACCACCTGAATGTGCAAAGCTGATGGCTCCTGGCTGTTTGGAATATCAAAACAATAGGGACAGAGTTCAGACATTCCTGAACATTGCTAAAGGTCCTAAACATTAAATCTGTTGGAAAAATCTTAACTAACAGTATATGCCTCAACACATGCAGATGAGAAACCAGACAGTATTCTCCACAGATGGCAGCAACGGACACCCTGAGCTAGCACATCCTTTTTCATCAACATGACAGTCTACATTATAATCATTATTTTTACACCACACATGCTCAAGCAAGCAAAATGATTACAGCCTCAACACTCAATTGGCTAAATCCAAAGCAGAATTTATGCAAACAAGTATTGTCAAAGAGACATTTTACTCCAAATGGAAGTTTTATTATTTTGTCTGGTCATATGCCAAAAGACACTGCAAGATATTTGTAAAAAATACAAAAAATGTTCTGTAACTAATATCATTTAATGAGAACTTGAATAAGATGTACCCAATTTCCAAATGCAAAACATCTGTAGCTCACAGACACTTGTTTTACTGCCTTTTTTTTTCTATTAGTTTTGTTTTTAACCACAAGATTACCCTTTCAGTATTATTTAAGTACACTACAGAAGCAGCATTTATTAAGAGGATATTATTGGTCAAAAGTTTCTGCTGGTAAAAGCAATACTAAAAACATCAGAGAAGAGCACTTATTTCTGTTTCTACCCATCTAGAAATAGCCTCAATATTTCAGAAGATTATTTTTTTCAAAATCTTTTCCTCGTTTTTCCTCAGTTATCTAGGCCACAATTAGGAGAAATAAATAGAGACTGGAATTATTTTTTTGCTTTTTCGACTTTTCTGATTTGTCTTGGCTTTTGAAATCACACAGGGAAAATATAATTTTAAAATTATTTTCATGATGTATTTTAAAAAGAAATGGGGGGGGGTGAGGGTGCGGTGAGGGGGCACACCAAAAAATTAATGGGCTCTATACTAGGCACTTACACTTTCATCTTTAAGAAACCACTTGCAAGACAGTAGTTGGCCTGCATATAAAAATCAATTTAGAATCCAAATCATTTAACTTCATTAGGCTAGACAACTAAATTTTCAAAGGTACTTTAAGTAATCAATTTCTGGAAATATCTACTGCCAAATATATGATTCACCATACCCTAAAATTAGGTGTATAAAAAAAATCCAGATAGTATAAATCACTTGCAGAAGTAATCTCCTATTCTTATAGAGTCAGCGTAGGGAAGAGGAAGGAATGGCACTACAGTTTAGGCCAGATGCTAAATTTTGCACTAGATACATTTAGATGACATAAATAACACCCCATACAGTAATGATTTCAGTACTGATTGGCAGTTTCCCTCTCCAGGTCTTCTGTATAATAACAACCATGTTATACAGGCATAATATTATACCTCTCTGGAGGGTTAAAGTAATTCAGTCATACAACCAAGGTATAGCAGGTTTGAAATGAACTGAACTGGAGTAAACAGCTTGAATAACTGGTTCTTATTTCAAAAATTTATTCCTAACTGCATTCAGAAAAAAGGTGCGAGGCATTAACACATTCTCTCCCATAAATAATTTAGAAAAAAACCCTGTGATGCAGGGGTTTCAGCTGTGCTGAATACACACTTAAATCAGCCCTTTACGGCATAGTTGCTACACATCATCATCACCAGGAACAAGAACCTCTTTGTCACAGCAATTTATCAGCTTCCAGCAGACCCCTCCTTCACAGGACAGCAAAGCCCAGAGCCCAAACTGCTGCAAGCGCACAAGCACCTGCCTCAGCCAGGCTCTCCAGGGCAGGCTCAGCCCTCGCTCCGGCTGAGCGTCACTTTGCCAAATGGATCCTGACAGCTTGCCAGAGGGGAGGGCACTTACTTGCTCACTTACACGCAGTCTCTTTTCCCGCATCTGCAAAACCTGCGGCTTAGCCTAATGTCTCCAGCTGCTCGTACCTCTACTCCTCTCACTAGCGCTCGGGCACCCAGAGGGCATCTACCACGTCTGAACAACACATTTAATCAGAGAAAACTCAGTTCAAGTTGCTGCAAATGGAAAGGCGTTCAAAACTTTTTGACTTTCAACAGATATTGGGTCCTTATTGTGAAAGGGCACGAGAACAAGAGCTAGGAGTTACAGGAGTCCTCTACTCATATTCCCCACACAGTCTCATTTCCTCAGAATGAGCACTCTTGGGAGCTTATACCACCTTTACCATTATTTTTAGAGCCTACACTAATTGGATATTCTTAAAACCCTAAAAAAAATGCTAGATATCCTTCAAACACAATCCTGCAAGTATGGTATGCTGTCCAGAGCTAAGTTCCTCTCCTTAGTTTCCCTTAATTTATCATAAGGGAACTTCTACTGCTTTCACATTGTTATAGTTCTGGATTTCCCAGACATTCACTATGTTTTCCAGAACAGAAAGTAAGATTTTTATTCTTTCTTTTTTTTTTCTTTTTTTTTTCTTTTTTTTTTTCATATTACAGTTTCCATACGCACCCCCATATTTCTCATCAGCAGTATAACATGGGAAAGAAGTAGAAGATACTGTTCTACAGATGAAGAGGAATGAGCAGAATATAGATCTGCTAATCCAGTTTTCCAGTTCATGATATTGGTATATCTTTACAGTTTAAAATCCTTAAAGATTCAACAATGAATGGCAGGACACAGATCAGAGAAGATTTTTGTACTGGGAGCATTTAGTTCATTCAGACTATCATGAATGTTGACCCACTCTCACTTCCCACACCTCCAGGAGAGCAATTTTGCTGCTGATGCACGCAGCTAAGACTCAGACCTCCACAGCTGGCACTCCAGGATTTTTCTCTCCCTTTTAATACTGCAGAAGGGAGTTTCTACCAGGTTGCATTGATAAGGTTTGGAAATACTTTTCTCAGCTGCTCAACCATGGTTGGATGTAAATATTTATGAGGTTAGAAAAGCATATCAAAATCTAGCTTAAGCATGTATGGCCTTTCAAACACCCTAAGAGACAAGCTTAAACCACACCATTGACAATACATTAACATTTGTTGTGCTATGTTTCTCAACTCAGTAAGTACAGAAAGCTACAAGAACTGGTATGATTTCACTTTTGTGCAACAAAAGTGTCAGAGAAAGTTAATATTACTTACATAAGCCTGCACATCCTTACTGGCAGGTTTAAAATACACGGAACTAGAAACGTTGCCCCAAAGCATAAGTAATTTGTTTCGGTAGGGTTGAAAATTGTGCTGCAGCTATCTTTGTGTTCTTTATATAAAGATATACCCATTGGTGCTTGAAAACTATACAAAAGCAATCCCAATATAACAGGAACTCTGTTTTGGGGGGGTGGGGGTGGGGTGTGTCATGGCAAGGTATTCAGGACACCATGAAAAGGAAGTGGGTTTCAACCAGAATTTCCCCAAACTTTTGTTGTTGGGGTTTTTTTTTTAAATATTTAAACTGGAACACAAACAGACTTCACCCATGCACTAAACATGGCCACTGGGATGTTCAACAGCAGCACATGTTTTTTGTCACGTTTGCTCTATTTTCTAAAGTAGAAAGCACACGTACTTAAGAATACTTTGAAGACATTGGTCCAGTATTAGCTCAGAAGGACAAATGCTTTAGTACCATTCCCCTCATAACAGAGGTGCCCTGTAAATCAAATAATTCATTCGATGTTCTACTTCAAGGTAGAATGTGCTTTCACAGTCTCTGCTTGCACTGCCTCTAGCCGCATCCACAGGGACAATATCCTCTTTACTTCCTTATTTTTCCTCTTTTCCTATTACTAGCCTCTCACATGTACGGAAGAGTAATCTTAGCACCTTGCCACCTCCTGTCCATATTAATTTCCCAGTATCTCTTTGATTCATCAATTTTCCTTCCAATTAGAAAAAAAAGAAAAAAAAATCTCATCTGCAAGCCCAGTCCCTGCTGCATAATACTTTCTGCTTCCCTCTCCTCACTAGTTTAATAAAGTTTAGTGCCAGAGTAACACCATGTTTCTCAACCCCCTGAAGCATTCTGGGGAACAGGTCTTGTATGAAAAATACCTTACACAGTATTTTACACTAACTTTACCAGTTTCTGCTTAGCTTGCAAGAATTTATGGAAATAGTGCACAATAGTGTGGCTGCTAAAGTAGAAGTATTCTTTCAAAAAAAGATTATTCCATTTGATTCCCTCCCCCTAAATGTTTTTGATTTCCAAGCAGTCTCACTTCCACGGGATTACTACATAGATGCAGAGTAGCTGCTTCCTTAACCTTGCTAGCTCAGCTGGTCTTTTGACTTTTTCTGGTGCTGATACCCTAACAGAATATAGCAACCATCAGGGATTATCCATCTGCAAATTATATGTAAACCCGGCTCTATTTTCACTCAAAGATTAGAAGCAGATGATCTTGGGGGATTATTCCATCCATTAACCAAAGTATTAGAGAGAGCAAACAATTGCTATCTTAAATTCATCTATGTAAGCTAGGCTGATATTAAGGTTCTCCCCTATGGTTAAATAGCACTGTATCATTGTTAAAAAGATTCAAAATGCATATTTAGGGAGGGAAAACAATTGCCAGGATTTTTCCCTCAAAGTTACAGCCATGTATCTAATTAAAAGTGAAGCAGTCAAAATTGCACAAAAGAAACACTGAAAAACAACAGGAAAAGCATTGTGGGACAAAAGGAAATATACACTGCAATTTAGCAATCAGAAATTTACAGTAAAAAGAAGACAGAAGTGAAAAATCAGATCATTGCCACTTAAAAAAAAAAAAAAAAATCCAAAGCATTTCATAGCTTGGAGAAAAACACCTTCCATCCACACATTACAAAAACAGATGTGAAGTGATCATTAGGTCAAGCACTCCAAGTCAGACAGAGACACTGTTAAGGCTGCCTTTTCAAATCCAACTCACTCCCAGCGATCATCATATTTGTTGCTATAGGAGTCAGTAACCTACGCTTTGGTGCCGACAGCTATGTCTAAGCTGGCAAGTAGTGCCACACAGTAGAAGCTACAGCCAGTAAGACTGATTCAGCATTGGGGATGGTACATGTGCCAAATATGTACTTCTGACCAGCCCCAGTCTGATCCCATGAACCAAGCACTCATTCAGGGCTGGAGACACTCTCGCCTTGGGTAGGCTCATGTAAAAGGCAGGTTTTGTGCTCCATGACCAGTCTATGAGATAAGCCAAAGCAAGGTAGGTGATAATGATTGGGACATCAATATCAAAAGCACACTCCTGATGTAAATCAGCTCACTAGTGTAAACACATCTCTTGCAGTAACCATGTACACAGGTTCTGACTGACACAGAGCCAGCTTATGCAGGGCTAGAAGTCGGAGCATCACGAAACAGATGCTTTCTAGAGCTACTGGCTTGCATATTCAGGTATCCCACATTCCTCGTCCACTATGGAATATCGAATTACACAGGTATGGTCTGCTTTAGGAATAAATTCGACTCAGCTGTGCCAATATATGTAGTGACCATCTCCATTGTGAAACGGCCTTTGTAAGGTTAGTTTTCCATGGGAGTTTTTCCCACAGAAAAAAATCTCATCAAGTCAAAAATATGACCAGAAAACTTTTTATTAGCTAATTTTTTTTTTCTAGAAAGCTATGTCCCAGTTTTCCATTCTGGACTTCTTCATTACACACCTTAAAGTCCATTACTCCATTTTCTGGAAGGTACCTGCACTACTCAGTGCACACAGCACTATGGCTTATCAGTGAATGCCAAATTTTTTGCTTCTTGTTCCATCTCACAAAACCTGAAATTTTACATTTATACAGAGCTGACCTTCAGAGTTACTGGGGCCACTAACATCAGGTCTGATTTTATAAGCATACAGTCTCTTTTTTTCTCTCCCCTTCCCCCCATGCTTCCTCCATTGCCTCTTGTTTTTCCTCATTCAGAAGGCAGTATCACACATGCTACAAGGCTGTTGAAATTCACATGAAAAGTATAAGGAAAGAGGATCAATGAAAGGATCCTCAAAGCCATCCATAAAGAAGGGAGGAAATTCTCAATATTTGTGTTGTTGATTATTATGTTTAAAGAGGCAAATGAGAAACTATCTAAGTCAAAGAAAAAGGTTATATTGAAAAGGCAATAGAAAAGGTGGAAAAGATGATGAGCAATAACTTAGGTAACCAAATCTGAATTTGTTTTCTCTGGTTGCCCTGAACCTGGTGTTATTTATGGAAATCAGGAACACAGCAGTTGCAATGCAATGACTAGAATAATGCCTGGCAATAATGATATTAAATCCATGTTCTTCTAATTATTCTCAGTGTGTAATCTGGTTCTCTCCTCAGTCTTGCTGTCTAAAAGCAGCTGGGCTTCCTTCATTCCAGCAGAGTAGAGTATGAAGACAGAAGTCACCTTTCATTTCTCTCTCTCATTCACTGGGTCACTGAACAGGAGGATACCTTTGGGTACAAAGGGAGGAAGGAAGTCACAAGGCAAGTACTTCGCCTCTTGTGAGTCTAAAAAACAGTTTTGAAGCATTACCCGCAGCATTGTGTTACAATGAACACAGAGCGATACACAGCAAAAGCTTAGCAAGGAAATAAGACAGTTTGACTAGTGAACAGAAACAACTGAAGTCACCAAGGCAAGCAAACTGACACATTAATGGGTTTAACAAAATATTCTATGACAAAGCACACTTACAGATTCAAAACAGTTCAATACATAGAAAACAAAACACAGGATATCAGGATGCCTGTCTCTAATAACTCCCAAGCTTTGATCAAAGCTTCCCCTCCCAGAAATATATGAATGGATATACATTTTGTGATGGATTCTCTTTA
This sequence comes from Grus americana, assembly GCF_028858705.1. Classification (NCBI taxonomy): domain Eukaryota; kingdom Metazoa; phylum Chordata; class Aves; order Gruiformes; family Gruidae; genus Grus; species Grus americana. The sequence goes on from NC_072856.1 coordinate 24,455,664, forward strand.
CCCAATATGTTATACTTCCATAAATACTCAAGCTTTTCTTCAGTATGGATTTACTTGTAGATCCATCCCACTCATTTTCATAAAAACTTTATTAACTAGTACCTTTGATCTCTCTACTCTTCTAATTAATTATCAATTAATACCAGTGATGATCAACTGAAAGACTGAGAAGTAGTCATGCAGATGCGGGAAGGAAGTTTGTGTGCTTACCCTAAGAAACTGGGCTTAAGAAAAATTATACTGGATTCTGTTTTAAAGAGTTCATTGAAGCAAAATTGAACCACAGTTTTAGCAATCCAACTCCGACTATAGTCTAGTGGCAGCAAAGGTCCACAAAACCACAAGAAGAAAACAGAGCAATCCATTCCTTGCTCCACTTTTCTCATAAAGCAAAACCAACTGGGAAAAATAAAAACAAACAAACCACAAATTTTTGAGGAACTGTAATTCTTTCAGTGATGCTTTTGGTGGGAATGGAACTCAGAAAAAGATACATGGAAGAAAAAAATTCAGAGGAAGGTGATGGAAAAAAAAATAATAGAGCTTCCAATGACTGTTGTTGGCACACAAGTCAATGCTGTGCTTAGCATGTTGTTGATTGTGCAAGATATGTCCAATTTTACCAAAGAGAGTATATGTAATTCCAATTAGCTATATCATTAATAGAAAGGGATTTGGTGCAAACACTAAGGAAATAGGAAGGTCCCTAAATAGAACTCCTTACTTCAAAAAATAGCTTGCATATATTACAGTGTAAACCACTACCCCCAAGCCTGTATGAAAGTTGCATTTATTTTACCATTACAACTTTCCTCTAAAAACATACACAAGACTTTCCAAATCATACATTAATTTGTATTACTTGCCCTCCCCCAAACAAATTTAAAATAAAATCTATAGAAATTTTAAAAATATAAGAGGCTAGAGATCCTGCTTTCAGTAATTTCATTCTTTGAAGTTAACTAGTTAACTTCTCCATCAATACAAATATTTGAGGTGAAATGCACTTTTTTTTTTTTTTAACCTAAATTCAGTATATATTCCCTATATCTACCACCAATAAATCCCCAGTTTATCACTTAACTCTGCAATTTCACTCAGTTCTGCCAAAAGAATATTTGGGCTATATCCTCCCCCTGAACTAGAAAGCATAAGGAACAGACTTTCAATAAATTATATGCTATCATGAGCAGATCAATACAGAGTATGAAGGATCCATACAGGCTCCCATGCTTGCCCAATGTAACAGTTTGCTCAAGACAATAATAACTGTTACAGCAGTATGGACCTATTTCTATTTCAATTTGATACAATTATTTAAGTGGCTTAAGTATTTCTGAAGGTATTGCCTTCAGCTTCCAGGCTACTGCAGGGGCCCACACAGGTGCTTATCTTCTTAGGCACCTTTAAAAAAGCAAGCAGTATTAATTCCTGTAAAGCAGCAATGGCATTTCAAGAGGCAAGATAGTAAATGTATCCTCTTCAAATAAGCAGGATACATTTAGTAAGTAACTGAAGATCCCCTGGCATGAGTTGCTCCCAGCTGGTTGTCCATGGAGCTCCTTCTTGCAAACTAACTTCAACCATTACTCTAAAAAACCAAAAAAACAAACAAAAAAAAAAACAAAAAAACCCCAAACAAACCCACCACCTGAGAAATCAAGGTTACCATAAATCCATTTGGTATTTTACAGATCCAGTCTGTTTCATCGTTTTGTACATCGATTAGGTTCAGATCACAGTTATTGTGTTAGGGAAAGTATTTCAGACAGGATGTCTTAGTAACAAAACAAAAATAGTTATAAAGCCACACACCGTTAAATATATAATTCTAGTACCTAAGCTTAATATAAGTCTAATATTTTAAGCAAACAAATTGAACAAGACTTGGAAGTATTACTGCCTGATGCCACTTCCTGGGCTGAACGCATCTTCCCTGAAGAGAAGTTGACTACGGAAGAGATGCCATTTACACACCCAGCGCTAATATCCGTGAATATCACCTGGAACAACACATTAGTATTACTAACACTGAATAAGTACCACGACCTTCAAATCGCAGCTGCTGCAGAGGGTCCCCCCACATCAGGTAGCTGCAGGCAACTCCCATCATGTACCACCTCGTGGCTTCCTGACTGAAGAGCATCATTGGGGTCTTTGAAGGCTGAATGGGCAGGAAAGCTACTTCTCGGTACTTGTTACATGTACAACATCATGATCCTGACACAAACATTGTAAATAGATTCCACTAAGAATTTTTATGGCCAGGTGTCCTGGTTTTAGCTGAGAGGGTTGATTTTCTTCATAGTAGCTAGTATGGGGATATGTTTTGTGCTGGAGACAGTGTTGATAATATAGAGATGTTTTTGTTCTATGGACTTATTGTTGAGCAGTGTTTACATGGGGCCAAGGCCTTTTCTGCTTCTTGCACTGCCCTGCCAGCGGGATGGCTGGGGGTGCACAAGAAGTTGGGAGGAGACACAGCCAGGACAGGTGACCCAAACTGACCAAAGGGATATTCCATACCATATGACGTCATGCTCAGTTTATAAGGAGCTTGGGGGAAGAGAAGGGGGGGCCTGCGGCGTTCGGAGCGATGGTGTTTGTCTTCCCAAGTAACCGTTACGCATGACAGAGCCCTGCTTTCCTGGAGATGGCTGAACACCTGCCTGCCCATGGGGAGTGGTGAATGAATTCCTTGTTTTGCTTTGCTTGTGCAGGCAGCTTTTGCTTTACCTATTAAAATGTCTTTATCTCAACCCATGAGTTTTCTCACTTTTTAACTTCTTCAGTTCTCTCCCCCATCCCGATTGGGGGGGGGGGGGGAGTGAGTGAGTGGCTGCATGGTGCTTAGCTGCTGGTTGGGGTAAAACCACGACACCAGGTCATGGAAAAATTGTAATTTTATCCTACTCTTGTGTACATACTTGCACTTGCCTTTTGGGTTAGGTACCAGAATAATGCAGGATAACTGAAAAAATCCAGAAGAATTCTGATTTGATAATGGCCGTTGTCTACATTAATCTCTGACCTAAATGATCGTAAACATAACTAAAAAGAGACTCACACTGGTTTTCATCAAACTTGATACAGAAAATGACATCATGCCACATAAATGGCTGTTCTACAAGCTAAATAAATACCCTTTTAGAGTTCATCTTACAGTTTGGTTCAGAGTTAAACCAAGTATGTTTAAGGAAAAACACATACAGAGAACATGCCACCACATATGGGCTAGTAAACCTTAAGTTTCATGTCCCAGCTCCTTGAGGGTTAAAGAAACATTTAAAAAAAAACCTCAGATAACTACATTCCTATGTGATCTTTGCTTCTTAAGCTGTGGCATTGCCCTCACATAACCCATTTATAGACTGTAACTTAAAATAATCTATTAAATGTAAATAGTATTTCCTTCATCAGTGTTAATCTCTATGCTATTTTTTTATTCATATAATCATATGCAGAATACATTCAACCACTCACTACAATGAGCAAAAAAAATTTCCAAAATCTCAAATAACTGTATATATTACTGCACCTTTCACAATGATCAATACAGAGCATTTACTTATTGACAGACACAGCAAACAATTTTCAGAACACAATGCTGTAATTGTTATTCTACAGAATTGATCTAGATATAGGGAAAAAGATGTTGAAAGTTGATGGGATTTACAGACAGTTCTCTTTAATAAAACATTCAGTGGAAAGAACATGTGTTTTTCTAGCATGTTTAGGCACAGTAAACAAAATTATTGGGTCGATAAAGTGCCCGTGGACAGATGCTTTTATGAATGATGCATTACTCACCTAACTTCACCAAGACTTTTACAAAATAGAAGTACAAAGAATTAGTATCTTAGTACAAAAAATAAAAATTAATAAAAATTTAGTTACAGATAACTGGAACAGGGGAACAACAGTGAAATAATTAGCATGCAAACACCCACTGGAAAGTTTAATTAATTACTTTTAACTAGCAATTACCCCTGTTGAAGTAATACTATTCAGGATGTTGAACCCTGATCAGACGTGCTGTAATCATGTATGCAGAGGGATGATTAACTGGAAACACTAATTTGCTACAGTACAACAGTTAACACTGAGTGTTATTGTGAATGTCTCTAATTGTACTAACCCCCAACATGAATACTTTAGTTAAAATATATTTTAAAAGTTAACATACATAAATGTCATATGTTATATTATGTTCATAACCAGAAACACTTCAATGTAGGCTCATGTATTACCAAGTTATGCAAATGTGCAGCAATAATAAACAGTGAAGCGAGCTTGCTTTTCTATGTGTCCAAGAATCGAAGTATTTGGAAACTGCATTTTCTAAACATGTTATTAGGGAGATATACAGAATTTCCATTTTTAGATTCCTCAAGGCTGTACATGCTGTATTAGTTGCCTAATAATGATTTTCTTCACAGAAAACAAAGTAACATGTGGAATAGGAAGATGAGAATTTTCTATCATCAGACCTCCTTAAGTGCTGTGATCTTTTGTGTTCTCCGAATTCCCCAGTCCTGCTCAGCTGTGAGTAATGAATGTATGTTTTGCACTATACACTCATGTTCTTTCCCAGTTCAGGGTTTTTCTTTGGTTGGCACATATGTGCGTGGTTTAAACCTATTTCCATAGTACTGAATTACTAAGACTGGCAATATCCATGTATAAAAGCACCAAGACAGACTGCCGTCCTTTATTTGTCATAGATGCATGTTAATCATGGTGGGGGGAATACAGCACCCATGGGTATCAAAAACTGAAACCTGAGAACAAACTGAGATTTTTACTACTAAGATTATTACATCATCTTTAAAATATTTCTTTGGGCAAGGAATATTCTTCCATAGCAGAGAAAAATAATTGAGGGAGAGGGGAGAATCAAAGACGTCAGTTATTTTAATGAAAAAGTGATAGTCTTCCTGCAAATGTAATCCATTCTGATGACTTTTTCTTACAATTGCCTAGTGTTTTCCCTCCATGTATTTTGCCCCCGGTGCTAAAAACCAAGTGAGACTAAATAAAACCTGTTCCTGTCCAAAGATTACTATCACAATCACCAGTCTTCGCAGAGAAGTCTACCATATTTTTCCATCCCAGCACTGAAACTAATTAGTTCAGTCCCAGGTAGCCTTTCCAGGACAATAGGCAGATAAACTGGGTGAATTAAGAAGCTTGAGCTACTATTGCTTTTGTAGATCAGGTTCTGCAAAAAGAGTAAAGAATTCAAGATTCAGGATTTTCAACATTTTCAGCACAACTAACTTTTCCCCAAAGAGAAAAAAGGAAAAAAATCCCGCGAGACAAATGAGAACACTTTCTCTAAAAGAATGCCAAGTATATGGATGCCTGCAAATAGATGTTAACAGCCACCCTACCCATAAGTGAAACCAACTCTGCCACTGGCAAAAAAACCCCACGATATTAAATAACTGGCTGAAAGCATACTGCTAACACTGGAAAGCAAATAAAGAAGTATTCTCACATTTCATATTCAAGAAAATGTTATCACAGATTTATACTGCTGACACAGTCCATTTTCAGTCATTTCAACACCTATAATGCACACAGCTGAAATTCATAGAATTCCTCAGTGCATAGTTACCCACTACCCTGAAGACTGCTGTCCTAGCAAACGACTAGTACACACTCCTGTTGTGTGCTAAATTCATTATGGGGAATAATGGAGCATATTAGTGCTTTAATTCTGTTGCTTTAGGCAGCTCAGATCATAAACTATAGGAGTTGTGTTAGCAATGCCTGAAATGGAATTGAAACTATAATTTATGCATATTTTCAGACTGCAAAAGTAACACATTTCAGAAGCCTTTCTTTTCACTTCATAATCTTTTAGAGAACACCGGAGTTCTATGATATCCCAGTACGTTCTCTTTAGTATGTTTTGTATGTTTTCCTCAGTAATTTTATGTACAAGATGGTCTTTTTTTTTTTCAGGTCATGACACAACAGTTAAAAAATACAGACCAGCCAAATGACATCAGACAAAATCATACATGTGATATAGGCAATCACAACCAAACTACCAATGTGTAAGACATGGCTGTTGACCCAGGCTTAACCTTATCTGAGAGTGGCAGGGCTTTAGATTAAAGCAGAGGTAGGCTGCAGAGCTGAAGGTGTCCCATGACCAAACAGTGAAAATAAGCCAGCAGTCTCAGGTTTCTTACTAAAAAACCAGCACCCTACCCAAAAGACATTTCACATAAAAGGTTAATGCCACACTTCCCTGTCTTTGTAAGGAAATTACGGCATTGCCTCCCTCAGATACATTTTCTCCCTGAGGAATTTTAATGGTAATTAAGTAATACTGGCTCTATGAGGAAAATATCTTCCTAAATCCAATGGTCAGCAGTCGGCATAAAAATCGGTATACCACAGCCTGTTCATAGTCCTATCATCATTATAAAATCAGTGCACTTGGGGATAAAGTTTTTCTTTAAAGAAATGTATTTTCTTCAATCAAATCCTGTCAGTTTCTTGTGCTTTAATATCAAAGCTATTTCATCCCTCTTGTAGTACTCTCGGAGATTGCCTTAAAAGCCCACAAAAACAAACAAAGCTACAACACACAGAATGGAAAAAAATTACGTATAAATCTATTTATTTTCTCTAGTTCTTCAATTTCAAGAAGAATTGGCTTAGTCTCATTTATTCCATTTGGGGGGGAGGGCAGAGGGAGAGGGAAACAACATATTTCTTTCCTACCCATTTTCTTGATTTTCTTGTGTTAGAAAAGGTTCAGAGAGAAGAAAACATGAGATTCTCAAACTTTTTATGTTTCAAAAGGAAACTAATTTCTCTGTAAGTGTTGCTTGAAAGTGCTATTTTTCCACTCTCCCCATTAAATAAGCACATTACCTCTACTTGTCCAAAAGCAGAAATCAGTACATCCAGGTGACATAGTCTATATTATTTGTTTTACCTTTCTTCATCTTATAATATCTTATGATCCCTTACAAGCTCAGTGTTCTTGTTATCTTTATTCTTCCTATCCAAGAGGCTCACCACAATTCCTCCATAACAGCCTTGACAATGTGTCCCCAAAGTCAATGGAAGCTCTTTCCACAAAGACCAGAGAAAAATCCATCTTTTTTTATTGCTTTCCAACTTTTTCACCCTAGCCCCCTCTTTGTTCTTTCATCTCTGAAATGAAGGAAGAAAAATAACAAATAAAAACCAAAGCAAATATTGTATATATCCTCAGCTGAAACAGCAACACTGTATTCCTAGTATATTCTCAATTCCTTTCTTATTTATACTCTTTAGTTTATACTTATATATATATATATATTCTTATTTATATTCTTTAAGAGCATATTGTCAAGTGGTATTTTTTTTAAATAATTTTAACCATGGATGATATTTTCAGTAAGCCAATAACCATGACGCCCAAGACTCTATGTGGGAGAACAGAAGCATTTAATTTAGAACCTATCAATCATTTGAGCATTTTAAACCACTCTCTAAAGTTCATTACCTTGCACTTCTCTATATTGGATTAGTATTGTAACAACTTTATAAAGCTCTTTAAAAGCCACTTTGAACTTAAAAAAAAAAAAGACTCAAACCTAACAAATTTGTTATTCTTCAAATCTTTGCCACTTCAGATGCCTTTTGTTGCCTTTGTCCTTTCTTCCATTTTCCTTATTCAGAATAATCTTAATGAAAAAACATGGAAAGAGTTTGGTTTTGTTTTCTTGGGCTTTGTGGGGGTTTTACTGAAAATGAAAGTTTCAGTTTTCAATTTTTTTCCTGTTTTGAAACATTTAGATCTGAGAAAAATAATTAGAGATAACAACACCTGATAAGCATATTCAACAGCAGGCCTCACTATAATACACAAGTCTGAGACAAGATGCTGCCAGCAGCTCTTTTTTGCTTATGGAAAACTGATCAATTCCAAACATAATTCTGTCTCTCAACCAGCTTCTAATCAACAATCTTATCCTTCAATATGCAAGTAATTCCCTTCCACTAATAAGCCTTTATAGAAAGCATATTGTGAAGAAGTTTAGTCCAAAGTATAACCCCCAATTCTGTTTTCTTTAGTGTATTGACTCTGATAGAAACGTTATAATGGACTTGCTAAAATATTTTTCTTGACACAAACTACACTGATTGATTGATTTTGATCATTTTGGAATTAATGCAACAGCTTCTTTACATTCCCTAAAGGTTCACAGAAGGTGACAGTGGTCAGTGAATGTCACAGTGCTCTCTGAGCAACAAAGAAATCGTGCTTTTTCTGTTTTACTAAAGGAAACTTCTACTAACTTTGCTGACCTTAAGCACACAAATTCAGCTGTACACAGAAGTCATCTTTTAATATTTAGAGCTAAGGAATCACACCAAGAAAAGAAAAGAAAAACAATAAATATTAAGGCACAGAAAACAGTAAGAACTGTGAAATCTTTGCAAAGTTAAGAACAGAAGATAGTATGAAATTGTCTATTGAAGCTTTAACCGATACTTTCAATACTAACCCCTCAGAGGCTTTGTAAATCCATGGACTAAAACAACCTAGAGGTGCTAACACAGTTTATATGAAGACCTAACAAAAAAAATGAGCTGGCATATGATGGACAAGATTGATGCCATAGCAGTTCTTGCTCCAAGATTTGGTTTCAGCAACAAGCTACAAATTCTTCAGCATAACAAAGGAAAAGTCAACAGTCTAATAAAGCAATGCCTTTGCAGGATCTGATTAGGATATACAATGACACAAACACAGACGCTATTTTGAGGTTCATGTAGCTTTATCTAACTTGATTGAAACTTCTGTGCACTCCTGCACTTTGAATTTTAAATGTAATTAAACAGAATCCTATGGAGCAAGTCAGCATCCAGCCTACATTAGGCTCACTTAGGTCTTGATCAGACGACAGCCCTGCAAACATGTGCTTGTACATACACACACACTCACAGTACTCAAGGGGGATTAAATTGACCGAATACAAAAGTAAAATTCATTCTCAAGGTGTCAGAAGGGAAACAGCAGAAGCGAAGCTTTTTATATTAATTTTGTGATGCTAGAAGCAATAAAAGAAAATTTCAATATGCACTTTGACCTGTGCCATTTCAGACACAATTACTTTTGAGAGATGTTAGATAAACTTTGGTAAGCAATTCTGATTGTTGGAAAAAGGAAACACAAAGGTACAGTCATCTCAGCAAGAGGCCACCTATGAGATTCGTGGCACAATGTTCAGGTTAGGGTCCTCGCTTTGCCTAATTGAGGCCAGCAGCTTTCATCTGCCAAATCACTCTGCAGGAGGCAAAACAGGGACCTACTTCTAAAGCTCCCACACTCTACAGCAATACTCTAATCCCACATGGAGAGCAAGAGAAAGGCACAAACGTTTCATGGTAAGCTTTAGTTTTGTTCTAAATTGCTGTGTCTTAGATTTTTCTGTTGGTCAGGTCTATGCAATACCAGCATTCAGTTATCTACACAAAAGTCCGGATTTGATTCTTTGTTAAGGTACCAATGCTAACGTACATAGGGAAGTAACATGCTGCATGTGGGGGTGTGTACTGGAACAAGCACATGAAAATTATAGTACATTGTAAATGAAAAAGAAAAATTGCCTTTAGGGTGACAGGCTATCCTTCAAGAAGAAAAGCCAGATAATTTATGCCTGCAGAGGTACTGTAAGGCTCATATTTTAGCAGACAAAATTCCTCTAGGTAATATAGCTGAGACCCTGCAGGAAGGAACTATTAATCCTCTGTATACTTCACTATTGTTTATTGAGCCAGAAGAAGGTGACATAAAACTTTAATGCCATTTTCTCACTCAAGGTTTTTTCACTCAAAAATTTGAGGGGCTCTGCTGATCAGATACAGCATTAAAGTCTGGAAGAACTGGCTGACATATGTTGAATAATTTTTATATCAAGCAAGCCTTCACTGTTTGATACAAACTATGCAGAAGAACAACGCTCCTTTTAAAGCAACCCACTGGGCAGATAAGAGTGAAGTATCAGAGACAATTAAATGAGCTCTCTATCCAAAAAGTCATGTCAACACCACCACCAGCCATAAAGGCTGAGCTTGGAAGTGTGTATTACCAAATACAAAAGGCAGATTTTATCTCTGAACTGGGTCAAACAGAACAACACAGGCAAGCAGTAACTGATGGGGGGGGAGGGCAGAATCTTGTCTCTATATTGGTCTCCATTCATCACTTTTGGAAGTGTTTAGAAAAAGCCAGCCATTCACAAATGGCTTGCTTTGCTGAAATTAGACCAGCATTTACAATCATAGAATCATTCAGGCTGGAAAAGACCTTTAAGATCAAGTCCAACTGTTAACCTAGCACTGCCAAGTCCACCACTAAACCATGTCCCTAAGCATGACATCTACATGTCTTTTAGATACCTCCAAGGATGGTGACTCAACCACATGCCTGGGCAGCCTGTTCCAATGATTGACAAGCCTTTCGGGGAAGAAATTTTTCCTGATATCCAATCTAAACCTGCCCTGATGCAACTTGAGGCCATTTCCTCTTGTCTTATTGCTTGTTACTTGGTAGAAGAGACCAACACCCACCTGGCTACAACCTCCTTTCAGGTAGTGGTAGAGACCGATAAGGTCTCCTGTCATCTTCCTCTTCTCCAGGCTAAATAACCCCTGTTCCCTCAGCTGCTCTTCGCAGGACTTTTCTCCAGACCCTTCACCAGCTTTGTTGTCCTTCTTTGGACACACTCCGGCACCTCAATGTCTGTCTTGTAGTGAGGGGCCCAATATTCAAGGAACACAATATTCGAGGTGTAGCCTCACCAGTGCCAAGTACAGGGGGACAATTACTTCCCTAGTCCTGCTGGCCACACTAATTCTGACACAAGCCAGGATGCTTGCTGGCCTTCTTGGCCACCTGGGCACACTGCTGGCTCGTGTTCAGCTAGCCGTTGACCAACACCCTCAGGTCCTTTTCCACCAGGCAGCTTTCCAGCCACTCTTCCCCAAGCCTGTAGCATTGCATGGGGCTGTTGTGACCCACGTGCAGGACCCGGCACTGACCCTTGTTGAGCCTCATACAAGTGGCCTCGGCCCATGGATCCAGCCTGTCCAGATCCCTCTGTAGAGCCCTCCTACCCTTAAGCAGATCAAGACTCCCACCCAACTTGGTGTCGTTGCAAACTTAGTGAAGGTGCACTTGATCTCCTCATCCAGATCATTGATAAAGGTATTAAAGATAACCAGCCCCAGTACTGAGCCCTGAGGAACACCACTTGTGACTGGCCACCAACTGGATTTAACTCCATTCACCACAACTCTGAGCTCAGCCATAAAGCCAGTTTTTTACCCAGTGAAGTGTATGCCCGTCCAAGCCCCAAGCAGCCAGTTTATTCAGGAGAATGCTGTGGGAAAAAGTGTTAAAGGCTTTACTAAGTTCCAGGTAAACAGCATCCACAGCCTTTCCCTCATCCACTAGGCGAGTCACCTTGTCATAGAAGGAGATCAGGTTAATCAAGCAGGACCTGCCTTGCATAAACCCATGCTGACTTGGCCCGATCACCTGGTTGTCCTGTATGTGCCACTTGATGGCACTCAAGATGACTGGGACCTCTCCAGTTAGCCAGGACTGCTGATAAATGGTGGAAAGTGGCTTGGTGGGCACTTCCATCCACTCCCTCAGTACCCTCGGGTGGATCCCATCTGGCCCCATAGACCTGTGTGTGTCTAAGTGGTGTTTCTTAAAACAAAACACTTTGAGCTCCCTATCTGCTGCCTTCCAAAGTCTAAATGCTGTGGGGCCTTTCTACTAGGACACTGATATGACAAAGCCTGTGGGAAACTGACTGTTCTTCAGCAGTTTGAATCCAGATCTGTCTCCATCATGAGATGTGAAGGTGGCTGCAAATTTTAGAAGCAACCAAGTGAGCCATTTTTGAATACTTTCCAATTTTCCAGAAAGTTACACTGCAGTAGATACATAGGAAGCACTGCACTAACAGCACAATTCATAATAAAGGTAACTCAAGATTTAGAGCAATTACTGCCAGAACACCCTCTCTCTGCCACATGTAGAGGAAGACCTGCTGACAGTTGTTCCAAGTACTATGGAAACCATATTCTTGAAGTAAGGAGAAATGAACTAGAGCCTTGGATGACTGGAAAGCAGTTTTCTTTGCTGAGGTGAGAAATTCACTTCATAATCATTCTGCTCTACTGAATGCCTGGCCTTATAGTAAGTCTACAGTGCCCAGTGTACTAGATGGAGTTTTTAAAAATAGACATATATATATAAATAAAGTTCTATAAGCTTTGCAGTCTCCAAATAAATTTAAAAAAAAACCACATACACTTATTCCTAAAACTTAAAATCAGTTAGGCTTTAAAAAGAACAGTTTAATCACAACACAGCAGTAGAAGAATATTTTTAAACAGAGGCTATTTTACATCAATTTTACATTCAGTCTGTTTATTTCTGGTTGTTAGAGGACTAAATATTATACAACTAAATATTATACAACTCAGAGGAAGCAATTCAAGATTGTAACTAGCCACTGAGAAGCAGCAGAAGAGGAAGATATGGCAAGTGACCGGTCTATTTTACTTCCCACACAGACATACAAATTTACTATGACAAAGCCAAGGAAACAGGTTTGAATGATTCACCAAGATTCTTTTTCTGCAAGGCAAATGTCTCCATGCTATTGTTGCTTCAGCAAAACATGGGAGGGAAACAAAGACAAATAAACGTATAATAACCATTCAGGCAAAATATGCCAGACAGTGACAAATAACTGATTAAATACAAATTGGACAGCTTTAGTTGTTGGCAGAAACTTGAAGGCATTTTTGTTTTTAAACAGGGAACCAGTGGCAGCATTGTGTGAATAGAAGATTTAACTAGCATGGGGGGGCTTTTAGGCTGTGTCAGTCAGTGTTTGGGTTTGTTACATTCACCACTTCCCTTGACCTCCAGTGTATTTATTTGATCTGTGAAAGAGGATCAAACAGAGCATTGCCAAAAGGGAAATTATGGCTGTCTGAGCTCTTAACCTATTGTAAAAACCTCTCCTTCAAAGCCAAGCTATGAATACACATACAACACTTCTGCAGCAGTGATAAAAGATTCCTGGTGCATCATGAAGAAGAAAAATGATTCTCAGTCGAGAGGAAAATTGCCAGAGGTGTCAGAAGACATGTTGCAGTGACGTAAACAGTGACACAGACATTAATTTCAATAATCTGACAGTGAAACAGTGCATACCTGAGCTGCCTCATTCTTTATGATCTTCCTTCTTTCACAGCAAGATTTTGCCCTTTAGGCTCTTCAAAAGCCACATCTCCATCTTTCTCTAAGCTCCCCTCTCCCAAAGGAAAGCACCTAGACATTTCAGTCCAGCAGGGAGCTTTTCATTAATTATACTAAATAGAGCGATGATCTGGAAAGGTCATACCAGCCTTTCAGCAAGCCCTCTCTCCCAGCTAAGTACTTTTCGACTACAATTGATTACCTTGTCTTTTAGGTTTGCATGATTCTGTCAAGCAGCAGCGCACGTGACCTGAACAACGTTATTGATATTGTGATGAGCCACATCCCAACCTGGTGCAGCCTCCATCCCGAATTCTGTGGTGCTAAATCGCAATAGACGTTGAAGCCTTTAGAGGGACATCCTAGAAAGGAAGATATGGTACTGGGGAGAACTAGCACAACAGTTGGTATTTCCATGACACAATGATGTGGCATAACATAAATAGTACCACTCAATGACAATCAACTGCTCTCCCGCCAAGTTCCCTTTATTAAGTTCTTTAAAATCTTGTTGCTGTATGCTGTTACAGCCATTAAAAAAAACAAACCAAACCAAAAAAACCCAAACAACACACACCAAAACCTGAGTTACTAAAAAGACTTAGTCAAGCTTTCTTGGAAGCTCCCTTTGAAGCAGATGAGCAAAGGACAAGATTCCCACATGAAAGATATTCACATGCTGATTTGTAAAGAAAGCCACACGCATGCTTTAGCATACATGCTTACCTCTTACAGTGCTATGGAAGAATAGTGAAATTACTTTCAAGTGACTGTAGCTAACCCAATGTATGCTCCACGCATTTTATCAGACTCATCTACTGCAGACTGGTTCTCAGTATATGCTACTTATACGTTACTACCTGTGACAACAGCTCCATACCTGGTACCACACCAAAAATCTCCATTGTACAGTTACCCACAATTGCCCATTTGCCCATGACATTATCCCATATTGAAGACATGGTAAACTACTGACTTTGGAAAAAAGGGCATGGGGGTGTCTGTATATAGGGACAGTCAAGGGCTTAGCTTCCCTGCACTGTCAGTTCAGCAGGGGACACGGACAGATGGTCACCTTGTGCTGAGGCAGCTCAGAAAATGATTTTTCAAGTAAAAATATAAATGGGTCGTGTCACTTTTTAAAGTCTGAAATATTCCACTGGCACCAGTTCAACTGCCTCTTAATTAAGAGGGTTTTGTACAATAAATAAATTTCCAAAAGTTCTAGGTCAAAAAAACAAACCCAGTCAGCTCCTTCTGCCCCCATCTCTCTCATCATTACAACACACTCTTGGAACTTTCAACTTCAGGGAAATGCAAATCCTTCAACGATGAATTATGCAAGAGGAAGGAAATACATGTGGGTATACATACGACAGAAAAATCTCTTGCAGCACATATGGGATGACAAGGTACAAAGACAGTGCTTTTCACTCTTCCGCAATTGAAGAAAGAATAGTTAAATTATACCTGTCTATACAGCCCTAAGCAACTCCACTTACAGCACCAACACCGCAGAAAGGGACACGTGACTGCTGAGCCCTTGGTAACAAGACAAAAAGCGGCCTGGATACATGGATACAAATCCCACTTAAGGTTACATTTGTCCTTCACTGCAGACTCCGCCGATCTGCTGTGTCCTACTTCAGATTGGTAAAACACACACACTTGTATCCTGCCTGTTCAATACCCAACATAAATCAAGTCACTAATTGTGACTGGAGCTGTTTATTTCTACAAGGGCTTTGTAGCACTGGCCTACAACAGATTGCTAAACTGTTCTTTGCTCTGCATAGTGTAAAGTCACCAGCAAGGGGCAGGGCGTGGTGGGTACTGAAACAGCAGAATGTATTTCAGACCAAAACAACAGTCAAACATCCACACAACCACACGAAATTCCATAAAAGCATCGGCATAAAGTGAGAAGTGGGTAAGAGACAAGGTACTTCAGCTGAAGGCGGGGAAAACCACAGACGAGATGCCACAGTACTGCTAGCATTAGTGATTCACACCCACGTCTTTACCGGGAATATTCCAACACAGCTGCGACAACATTTCACAAGCATTGTCCCTAGAAGGTGCTCAGGTTGAGAGTAACAAAATCGGAAGTTTTATCACGGGTTGCACTAATATTACAAAAATTAGCATAAAACGTGAGTGCTCACAAATTCTGTCAGAGTACAGAGGAAAACTTTCCAGTTTTGCACTGTTATGAATTTGACCTGAAGGCAAAAGGAAAACAAACAAGCCATAGTGTAATAAGTAATTGGAGGTAATTTGGTGATCAAAATGGGTTAGATGAGAAAAAGCAATCTTTCTGCACCATGCTGCACCAGAGAACATCCTGTTTGGCGAGGCTTAACCAAAATGTTGCAAATTGCAGTGCTATGTTACTGTGACAACTTGTATCTCTGTAACAAACTACCCAGACTTGGAGGAGCCACGATAACCGAAGAAGCAGAAAGGCGCGAAAATCAACCTATAAAGGGGGCTGCTTAGCTTGTTTGAATTTGCGAGCCCTTGGCGGAGCCGCGGCTCCCCGGCCGCCCAGCGCTGCTTTTGCTTTCCTACCCTAATAAATACAGATTGAATTTACTTTGGACTCTATTTGTCTCAATTCAACTATAACAATAGGAAGCAACTTATTTACTCCCACTGTTCTTCAGTGGCACCAGTTCCCTCAAGATGAAGACATTTCTTTACACTTATACAAGAAAATTGAGGGGGGTAGGGGAGAAGACCTGCTGAGGACTTATTGCAAGTGTGACACAAAACCGCAGCCACAAGTCTAAAGTGGTGAAGGCAACATGTCAGAAGAAAAATAAAAAAGTCAGCAAACAGCGTCAAGGAAAAGCTCGCGATGCCCGACCAGCCGCCGCTCAGCATTCGCCGCGGTGCAGCTGCTGGGGCTGCTGTGTCTGTCTCGTTCTTTGCTGGGGATAAAGAGCGAAGAAAGAACTGTTTGTTCCCCCTCCCTGTCACCACTAGGGACTCCAGAGCTCTTCTCAGGCTCCCGGCAGCATCCTGACACTTGGCAGCCCTGGCGAGAGGGCCCTGTGGCAGAGGCGTGCCGCAGCGCAGAGGAGCGCTGCCGCGGGGCACTCGCTGCGAGCAGCAGCCGAACGGCAGACAGCACCGTTCTGCTTTTGCAAGCAGAATAGCAAGGCGGAAAAGGGTTTTGTCTCAGCTAATTAGCACAATAAGGAGCCACGGAGGAACGTGCTCTTTCATCTTTCATAGATTCCTTCCCTTTGCATGCAAAGATCACTTTCTCAGGGAGCTGACTGCTAGATCATCACTTCAGGTGATGCAGTTTTAATGTATCTCTTGGAAAGGTGTGCAAAGGACTGTAAATAGAGAACCTGACTCCTAAATTAGATTTCTTTTTTTTTTTTTTTTGCCTGTATCACGTTTAATACATTAAGCACCCTTCACATGCCATATTTTCTTATCTCTGTGTCTGAACAATCTTTGGCCCGCATTTCACACATGAAAGCACAGGATCTTGCAGGGAGAAATCATCTTCCTCCTTGCACAACATATAGCACAATTAAGATTAGTTCTCAGGCTATTAAGAACATAACAAAATAACAAGTAGGAAAAAAAAAACAGTAACACATGATATATGAACCAGACAACTGAACAGCAATAGAACAAAAACAAGGATTCAGGAGAGGAAAAAAAAACACTTTCAATCGTATTTTAAAATCCAAACAAAAATGTCTGGAGGAAACATTTCTATAGGCTAGGATTCACATTGGGGAAAAAAAAACAAAAACAAAAACAAAAACAAAACAACAACAAAACACCAAACACAGATGATAATCAGAAATAAATAAAAAATGAGAAAAGTGACATGCAAAGTAGACAAAGACACTATGACAAAATATTTTGTATTACAGTTGTGTACCGAGGTCTCTAGGCACTTTACAACCTGCAAACATTTCTCCAGACAGCCAAAGACTGGTGAACACTATGTTCCCAGGCCCAGCTTTACAGAAAGTTGGTTTGGGTTTTTGTTGTTATTGGGGGGTGGGAGGTGCGTGTGACAAAAACCTATTCACGAGTCAGGGAATAACACGCAGAAATTTCATTTTCTAGCCCCAAGCCAAGATCATTGGACAGCATTTCTCCCCACAGCCTAGCTAAAAGGCTTAAAGTTTCAACACTGACTTGATCCATCTTCTAGAGAATCTAGCTGATGTAACTACCTAGAAAGGGAAGACGATCAAGATGCAGCTACATTATGGAGACTTCCTAAGTCTTAGCAAATAAGTGCTGCAAAGAAGTAAATGTATATGGCAGATCAAACCAGATAGAGCACTTGGAGAAATAAGCAAGGACATTGCTTAGCTGCAGATACTTGTGCAAGACTGGAGGTTTCCAAGAACTGGCATGATTCCCACCTTGTCCCATCTCCATTCCTCCACTTGGTCACTCGGGACTCTGAGACTGATTCAAACCATGGGAGAACACTTCTGTCCTATGTTCTCCTGCCCAGCCGCTTCCTAGATGAACAGGTCTGACGCGGTTCTGTGCCTACAGAGCAAAGTAGGAAGGGACACGGTGGGAGGACACACCTGTAGCTGAAAGCAGAGTAAAACAGCAAAATTGGCCTAAGAAGGTATAAGCCGAATCTAAAATGGTAAATATGTAAAGACAGCTGTGAGCATGCTTATGAACAGCATTCTTTGATTCATTTCCCCCTCTCAAGCAACCTCTTTAGCTGCTTTCCTCTGATAATGACAGTGCCATCTGTTCTTATCACTTATCTGGTATCCCTACCTTTTGGGCATGGAAACTTATCCCTACTCAAAGTATCATCAGACCCATTATGTGCTGTTTATGAAAACATAGTTGCTGGAGGGAAGATCACATGATAAGGAAAATTACTTCAGATAGATAGTGAACCACAAGGTACTAGGAAGAAATTAAACCCTAAATAAGAGTTCTTCACATGACTATCCTTAGCATCTGCCTCTTTCCTCAATCAAGTTCCAGAAGAAATTCCTGCAATATGCCCAGAACCAGCCCCGAGAAAGTGAACACCCAGGTTTCCCAGCAATAGCCTGGCAGAATATGCAAAACTGCACTGGGCCTGGGAACGTCAATCTCTGGCAGGATTTGCCATGCTCTAATTAAAAGACCATAATCTGTGAAATCATCAGGCACATGCTGGTGGGAATAAGGATGGGTGTGTTGGTGCATGGATGAGGGCACTGACAGCATTAATATTATCAGTTGTGTTTATAATATTCTAGCTCTACAGGCAACTTCTTAATGACAACTCACTAGCTTAATGTAAAGGACAAATTTGCTTAGGGAGTCTGTGTAGTCTTCATCATTGCAGGTCTTTAAAAAGAAATTAGACATCTGCCAAAAGTGACATGGGTATAGCTGATCCTTCTGTGGACAGACATATGGACAGATACCATTCTGACATCCTTCCAAACCCACAGCTCTATGAGGTTGTCCTTCGATCTGGCTGCTTTTTAGCCTCAAAGTGGTCAGTCTCTCCCTCCACAAGCTCCATTTCACCAGAAATCATCCCAAAATTAATATAATACTTGATAATGAGACATCACTAAATAGGTAAGTAAACAGGAATCACAAAAGCACACCCTGCAGCTTTGTATATTTAAGGGTTGTGAACAACCCCCTTCCCCCACATTGAATGTCTTTATTTCAGAGACAGAAAGTCAACAATGCTATTCAGGGTCAGTTCAGATGATTTCTCCAAAAGAGGAGTTGTAAAGTAGGAACTAAGACTCACTGCCTTAGTTAGCTAGCAAGCTAACAGAAAGGTGGATGATCTTCTCATTAATTATTTATCAGCACCTCAGGAGTTGAAAGAAAAGCAATACTTGGCTGGCTAAAAACTCAACCCAGAGAGACAGGACTACAAATTCCTGGCTATGTCAGTGAGCCAGCCAGAGTGTTTCATGATCACAAGCAATACTTTGTCCAAAACTGCAGATATATAAAGAAGGGAAGGGGAGAGTGTAAAGCTAAAATAACTGATTCTAAAAAATGCCAGAGGGAACAAAGGCATGCATTTTTAAAAGCTCAATTCCGATTCATGTGTCCAAATAAAGGCCAGATTATGAAGAGCTCACTACAATGCATACTAGCTTTGTGAAACAAATGTAGCTATTAATGCCACAATAAAATTAGGAAGTGTGTAGAACTTTTTAAAGTGACTTCTGCTTGCTTATGCAAAAAGGGCACACAAGATCTAAGAAAATCCAGCTTTGAGATCTCTTGATTGCTCTCAAGTCTAAAAGGCTCAAATGTGTCTCAGTTTCAAGCTCAGTACAGCTGTTCTGAGCACACTTCAGCTAACTAGGAATATCAATCAGCTAAACATTATTTCATACTTCGGGCAATTATGTATATAAATGCCCAAACAGCAAATGACACAGTTTATGATCCTTCTAAATTCATGTATTGAAACTCTTGTGCAATCACCTTCCTCCAAACTTATAGAGAAATTTAAGGAAAGTAGATATTTCTTCCTCTGCCACAAACTAAAAAGAGAACCGATGCAAAGATATTTCCACAAATGTGATGTTCTCTCAAAAACATAGGGAAAAGAGCTTTGCATTTGCAGTAACTATTTAGCCACATCATGATTTCTAGCTTTAATGCCATCATACACATGAAATACATAGTTAAGACATGTTGTCCCATTCTCTGTCAGGTACATTCAATACTGACAGCTGGCCAAATGTGTGCTTTCTGTTCCAAACGTACGGCCCACTTACCACTTAGGCTACTATGAAACAATCTTTTTATCAAGTAGCGAAAACAGTCTCTAGAGCCTGGGCTTAAGTACTTATCTGATTACATATCTGCCCAGAGCTGTCTGCATAATAAAGTAAAAGATAATCTATCACAGGAATCTCTTTTTCCTTAAGCATCCCATGCTTGGCTAACTAAGAAACATTAGAAAACACATGACAATTCTGTTATGTCCAGTAAGCTGCCTTTGCTTCCATTTTTCTTTGCAGAATAGCCATCACTAGAAACTCCCCGATGAAAGAAATCCTAGGTAAAAACTAAAAGGACTATAAGATTCAGTAATGCAGTTTCTGGGTTAGGCTGCTTCTATTGAAAATACTGCATATTTTTAAGTCCAAAACTCAATTTATTTGATTGTCCCAAGGCTCCTGGAACTTCTCTCTCACTCTTAGCAGCTTCTAGCACCTTCAGAAGGTGATCCTGCTGCCTCATCTTATTTGCATAGCCACACCTGTGCTCTCTTTTCTCACCAAAAAAGAAAAGCTTTATCATTACTGAATTCCCATAGCTTGTATGGTAAAGTGAAACCAAGTCTGAAAGTCTTCAGCAAAACTTAAGAGTCATACCTCAATCACAAGGGTCACGTCTTTATCTGTTGCTTGTCATTATAAACCTAAACACTCACAAATTGTACAATAGAAATGAAGAAGCAGTTAGTTATTGTCCCCCAACCAAGAGACCTACAGATAGCCTCTAATGCATTTAATTAGTCAATATCTGTAAGCACTTTGAAGATAAAAAGCAATGTCATGTGCCAAGTATTACTACTGTGTAACCACCAGCTCAAAAGTATGTTGCCAAAGTACAGCAATAAGCTTGTCCTTTTAAACCTGTTCATAATAATTATGGCTGTTAACAACAGATATTGTTCAGCTGAATGAACATGGTGAGACTTCAGCAAACAGCTCTCATCAATCTGACATACTTACAAACGTCCCTTGCTAAATGTCAAGTGAGATTTCTAGAGGAAAAGAACAATGCCTTTCTTCCCAGAAAAATACTAAGTTTACGCAGATAAGAAAAGAAAGTGATACAGAAGTAGAAGCAAATAACTGTTTTCAAAAAACCTCTGGAATTACTGCCAACTACACAAACTATTATAAGTGCCCAGTTCTAAGCAGGAGAAAGGCTCAACTACAGTGCTGCAAACCACATCTTTTCGACACTGATATTACTATTTATGGCTAAAGAAAAAAACAAGATGATATTCTGATATACATATATTTTTTTTCCTAATTCATGCTTCTGTTCTAGTCCTTTAAAGAGTTATACGGAAGTAGCTTGCCATGTGATAACCTACTTCTTCATTCTTAAACATCCTAAAAAAAGAGAAAGATAAATACATTAACTTGCAGCACAGAGGTAAACCATGGCATGTTTCATTACAAGTTTATTTTATATGCACAATTTAAATATGCAGAAGGATTCTTCTGAAGGGGCATTTATAACATCCAGTTAATTGAAACACTCAGTGTTGCACTGGACTTCTAGCTCAAAGAATACCCCATATGACCAAGATGTTTACGAAAATGTAATGAATGGGTGAGAATTAGCTTAGTAGCAAGGAGTTTTCAAAGTGTTACCCCAACACAAACACACCAGAATTGCCAATATCTCAATATATTTTCTGTCTGAAAAGTGAACATTTACTAATTTTTATCATGAGGATGCTGAAAGAAACATTTTTAAATGGCTATAAAGTGCTTTAAAGAGATAAATCTCTAGCATGCCTTACTACGAGCACCCATCTTCCCCCTTTTCCATGTGCATATTAAAATTAGGATCACTTCTATCATGTTAATGCATCTTGTTACCAGTAACAGATGTATTACAGTCCTCTATGCATATGGTTTTGATTTGTGCCATGACCTTCCATATACATATGAAGTCCTGGCATCCGCTGCCATTTAAGCAGCTGCCACAAGGAGTAATGTGTTTTCAGAAAAGCAAAGGCTAGTGGTTCTGAAAGAAATTTTGATAGTTGAAAGAAATCCAGACGAAATATAGTCCTGTTTCCATAAGGCTTTTCAAGATAGTCCTGAATGACTTCAAGGACCATTCTCTCTCTCTAAGCTTACAAACTTCACAGACACTTCCATTTTACAGATACAGATTTATTTTTCTTATTTTTTTTTTTTTAAATGGAGGACAAGAAAGAGAACACATTGTATTTCCAGGTCGAGTCTAAAATTAAACATGCTTACACTAAAATAAGTAGAACACTGGGTGGTTGTTTCTTGTTGTGTTTTTTTGTTTGTTTTTTTTTTTCTCCATACTGCTGAATTCCTAAGTATTAATGACTTATGAAATCACTTAGTCCAACTGTAAATCAAGCCACTGAATTTCCTACTGCAAGAGTAGGCAAGAATAGCAGGCAAGAATAATAAGATATCATACTTCAAGAGTCAGGTTAACACAGAAATTAAGATAACAGTTATTCAGAATCAGTCACATACTCTTATACTGGTACACTATAGATATGTTATCACTTTCTAAATCATTAGGGACTTGACATGACCGGATTCCTGATACAGACTTAGGTTTCATTTCTATAGTCATAACTTCTGTTTGGGCCAGTTTAAAATTGAGATTATTAAAGACAACTTCAATATTTTACAGCTCTTGAATCTGCACAAAGTTTAGCCTTTTACCATAGCACTTCGGTGAAGAGCTTTCATTTAGGATAGAACTGAAGATTTCAGGTCTTCCAACTTTAAGACTTTATGACTCAAGAATTACTTTTACCTGGGTCATGTGCTAAAGTGATGTGATTATACACACCAAAACCTACATGACTCATGAAACAAGAATTCTGAACATATGATATTTGTCTCAATGGGATTTTACTCTGCTTCCTAAGGATAACCCTAATAGCTATTTTAGCATAAGCATCCAGCTAGTCTCTCTCTCTCTCTCTCTCTCGGGAAAATATTCATTATGCATCTAGAAACTAAACAAGACACTGATTTGAAAAGCACTTTGTAGATCCAAAGTACTGTCATTTACTTTCTGACACTCCACACTAACCAGATCCACTCTGGCAAAAGAACCCTGTGGTAGAACAAACAGTGCGGAAAAACTTAGAAGAAAAAAAATAGAGGGGATGGAGCATCTGTGTTCTTCCATCTAGGAAAGAAAAGGTTGTCATAATTTTAAAACGTTTTCATTCTTCTGTGTGAATAACCATTATCCATTTTAGTTCCAAGATTGTTTTAGTTTCCTTCATGGAATCAAGTACCTTACACACAGACCTCTGCACTCTTTTAACACAGATGGGGACGGAGATGGCTTACTGACCATTCACATTCCTCGGCCCAGTAACACACACACAAACGATCAGGGGGAGCAATCAAAACATTAATACATCACAAACAAAACCCTCCTGACACTTTCTCTACAGATTAAAGCCTTCTTTTCTGACTGATCAGTGTCTGAAATAAGCCTAGGTTATTGTTCTGCTGTTCAGAACAGTTTCCCTACTCAGTGAACTGGTTCAGCGAAGCCAAGTTACTTTCATCAACATCTCTTCCTAACAGAGTAGATAATGCCCTGAACTTTAGATAGCTTTTTAGGTCAAAAGTAAGTAAGAACAAAATTAAATTTCTGTATTAGCAAAGTTGTTGTCATGAGAAAAGGGGAGTGAGGATTATGAGAGGTAATGAATGCATTTTACGCGATTTTTATTGGATTGATGTACTTGCCTGTGCGCATATTAAGCCACACCAATACATGCATCTAATGAAATAATTACTTGTTAGAACCACCGCCTTATCTTTGCTTAGAAGAACTCGGCTTTAACGAGGTAAGCCCGGCAGAGTCGGGAGGATGCCGGCGGGACCGGCCCTGCCCGGCGGCGGGAAGCGCCTGCCCGGCGGGGAGTGCAGCCCCCCAGCGGCCCCCAGCGGCCATCGCGGCACCTGCGCCCACAGCCTCCTCCGCACCCCCCACGAAGCTCCGCACCCGCTCCGTCCCCTTTCGAGCTGCGATGAGGTGAGAGACATCACCCTGAACCGGTGCTTCACGAGCCCTGCTGGTGGCTTCGTGTTCCCATGGCTAATGCTGCACCACGATACACTGAATTTAGAAATCACGCTTCTTTAAGAGCTGTGCATAAAGCAGGTCACCAAGAAAACAAACTGATTTTTAAACTGTCTACTTTCAATCATGATAAAACTCAGTGAGCAGTCCAGAAATAAAACAGCAAAGGGAAAAGCTTGAAAGATTTAAAGCAGAGATAGGGCTCACTGAAATACTGTCTTTTACTGCTTTGGCTCCAGATGCAATCTTTCCGAAAAACTGGCCAGAGGAGAAACCACTGAGATCTGCTCCTATAGGAGAGGAGGCAAAGGACTGTAGTAAGCAAAACTTGCAACTGATTTTTGGAGACAAGGCAGGGGGAAGGGGAAACACTGGTTCCAACTCTTTAGTTGAAACTTGACCTTGTTTCCACAGACCACGGGAAAAGGAGAAGTAACGTTAACAGCAAGTTTACTTAACATTTTAAATGTATCCTCTGTACCACAACAGAAGCAATGGGGTAAGAATTTATGCTGCTGGTTTGTGCTTCAACTCTAGATAAAATCCTAAATGTAAATATATTTGCTCTGTAAGGAATACACACCGAGGGGAAAAAAAAATTACTTCTTAATCATAGTTTTCTATTTTTGGATCCTCCCATCAAGTTCAATAGAAAATTACATCCCAAACATTATGCTATGGGATAGTTCAACAAGTCCTACAGGAAAGTGCTATATTAGTGTTTTATTACATTCCATAAATTTAAAGAGTAATCACCATGTAGGCCTATTACTTTTCAGTGGAAGGGTATAATCTTCATAACCTTTAAAAGCCATATGGATCTTCTTCAGGAGGGCAGAGGTTCTTCTAAATCTGTGACTGTAGATTCATGCACCGTAGCCTTATCTTCTTTAAAAGTCTTGCTGCAGGGGATATTTTATCAAACGCTGCAAGCAGATCCTTTGCTGGGATGAGCTGGCTGGGCTGCTGGAGGGTCTTTAAGCCCCAGTGCCACAAGGTCCGACTATTCTGAGTTTTACCTGTCAGTGTCCTCAGAGCGCGGTGTCAGTCCTCTGGTTTCTCTATGTAGCAACAGAGCAATTAAAGCAGCACAGCACCTGCATGGATATTGTAATATTCATCTCTATTATTCAAACCAATCCCACAGTTCTGCTTCTGTTGTTTCTACCCTTAAGGGAAACACAAACAACCTTGCAATTCCAGAGCGTGATTTGTAACACGAGGTATTAGTGTAAAGCTGCAGTACAAACCACGGCTGGAGCTTCACACCCACTGCGAACCAGGGGCTATGCAACGCAATGGAAAGTGAGACATCACCTCCAATACAGCAAGTCAGAACTTCTTGGTTGATTCAGTGACTCAACTCTTGCTTAATGTTTCTCAAATTATTCTTGGGACTAGCTGGTGTGGAAGAGAATGAGTCAGAAGTTGCTTGCGTATTTCATCTCCATCCTTACCAGCATAGGGCAGGCAAGCAAGCAAGCAAGGAAGCAAAAAAAAAAAAAAAAAAGAGATTTATCAATGGCACTATTTAGAAACAAAACCAAAACTAACCTTGCTAATAGTCTAGCTCCTCCTTATACCCTAAAATGACACAAAGGCTGCTCACTATCTTGACATGGTGCCCCACCTTTATTGCCCTCTCATCCATCATGAATGGCAGTTGCATCAGTCCTCGGTGCAGGTAGTTAGATGTAGGTGTCTCCAACGTGATCCATTTCTCTCTCATCCCTGTCCCACACTACTACAGTATAATTTTAAACCTGTTTGGCCACTGAAGGTAATGCAGAAGGCAGCAATAAGGCAACACCAGTGTTCTGATCTTCACTCCTGCTTGTGGAGGAGCAGCTTAATAGAATAATTTTGGCTTTAAAGGCCACAGGTAGTAAAATATCATATATCTGAACTACAGCCTTGACCCTTACTGCATTGCATTGATTGTGCATCTTGTTTTGTTCCAGTTCCACCAAGTTAAATAGTATGATCTTAGAAGGGAGGTATCGCTTTATCTCACAAAATGACTGAATTTTCATAGCCATTCAACAATAAATTAAAAAAAAAAATTATTACTGCTTGCTGAATGCCTGCAAGTAAAGATTGAAAGCCCAAGCAAGTAAAAGCATTTCTTCATCTTATGAAACTCAGGGCATTGTATGTATAATGAAATGCCATTAAAGATATTTGTTACTGTAATACAGAGAAAGCAAGTTAATCAGAAAGAGCACAAGTGTCAGGACTACAGAAGGTGGTGGTGGGGAAGCTTCTCATTTCTGTCCTGAGGGGTAGTAGCCAGGCACTGGGGGAGCAATCTACCAGCTTAGTGCAATAGCTCAATAACAGTTTTAGTAGTATATACAGTATATAAATCTATATATTCTTTACCCTACAGGAAAACAGGCCATAGAGAAAGCAAAAGCAAGCAAGACAAATCACATAGTATCTACATATGGTTATAGCAGATAAAAATATAAGACCGTTGTTCTAGCCACAGCTACTCGAACTTCCATAATGTCAACAGGCACAGAAAAAGAGACTGCTCCCTCCCCCACAAAGGGCCAGAGCACTACCCGAGACTTAAAGGCAGTGCATATTGCCTATTTGATCGGGGGTTAGTATGTCTAATGAGTAGGGCAACAAGAGTATTGATTACATGTATTATTTTCTTTTGTTGGGAGACAAAGTCTATATAAACAATGGAATTCAACAAAGACTTCCAATCCAGGGCAAAAACAAGGGCAAAAATCGTTACTTTCATTTCATATTACCCACTCATCAACTCCTCCTCAATATTAACCTCAAATCATAAAAATAAAATTGAGAACTCTAGGAAAAAAAAAAAAAGGAAAATATTAGAGAGCAAGTAGCAGACCTTAAGACAGGATGTTAAAAAAAAGAATTGTTTTACACTAGTAGTCTTGCCCAAAACATTTTTAGTGTAGCTATGATAACGATAGCTTTTTAATTTTTACAATTGTATTAGCTGTTTAAGGGGTATTACCTCCTAACACAATAGTTGCCATAAAAAGAAGCATATTCATCATTTATTTTAGAAACTGAAACAATTAATACATTTCCTTTCCTTTGCAATATTAAAAATTCAAACAGAGTATTACACTAACAGAGGGCAATTTCCAGTCCCATTACTAACAATGTTACAAAGCCCATGTAACCTTAAATTCTTAATGTTTTCTAGTGTCTGCGTTATCCTACTAAAATCAAATGCAACATCAGGGCTGTTTGTGGAAGACATGCTCTTCTTCCTCCAGTGACCTTTTCTCCACTGCTTCTTGTAGTGCTTACCACTAGGCTTAAATAATTAAACATGCCTAAGCCTGAAGTGATTGGAGAAATGCACCTAATTTGAAAAGTACTATTTAGACAATAATTTGTAGAACAACAACTGGAGGCCAAATGCTTATTCTCATAAACTGACATCCTTATTGGAGCTACCTACTCATTTCCATTGCCTGAGGGCCTGGACAAGGGCCTTCTAGTACACCAGTTACAGTTAAGCAATACAGAAAGAAAGAAACAGGCAACTATCAGCAACATTCAGAAGTAAAAAAATTTAAGTGTTAAAAGCTCAGGCTGATAAAAAAGGAGACCACTTTCATTGTACAATAGACATTTAACCTGGACAAAATAACCTTAGGAAATAACTACTTATGTTACACTTAGAAATATGTGGTATTTTCTCAGATATTCATAGATTTAGAAAAATCATTACTTCCCAAAATGTACTTTCTTCTCCCTCAATGGAACACAAAATTCAGTTCCACTAGCAAAGGAAATGTTTATGAATATCAGAGTAGTAGCTTTATTCATTGCTACTTCCTCTACATCCTCAAGATCATCACTTTATAACATTTTTCTCTTGAAGTATCCCTCCCCATATCTGAAAGCATAAAGAGAAAGGTGGTGGTGGTGAAGCATGTTTCCTGTGACAACACCAGAAAGACTTCAAATCAGTTCATCCCTAGCCAGAGACAAGGAGGTAGGTTTATGTCATGGATAAGAGATGATGAAATAAGTTAGGCTTCTCCATTGCTGGACTTCAAAAGCTGCCATTAAGTGCTAGAAGCAATAATCATTGAAACGCCCATGATTCACAGCTTTGATTTCAAATGGGAAGTTACATTACATAAAAATAAGTATTTTGGACAGACCTTTTACTAAGTTTCCCCTGTCTTTCTACATTCTGTAAACGTGTCTAGTAGAACATACACATTCCATATGTTAAATGAGCTGTTTCATAAATAGCCTTAAGGCTAATGCTCTTGGAAAGTTTCACACAAGTCTTCAGAAGAATGAACTCATAGGATCAAGGAAATTCCACCCTGTCTTTCTAAACTTCTGATCTAACACTTGGCATACAGGAAAACAGCATAATTAACATCACTTGCCTGTTGGCAAATATTTCCCTAGAGAGGAAAAAAGTTCAGATGTAGGTAGAAATGCAGACATGCATCTCTCTAAAATTAGGACAAATCTAAAGCAGTAATCTGGACTTTTGACGATTCATGTATTAGAAAGTGGTATCCCAAGCCTGCATACTGCAGAATGGAGTTGATATATCTGGAGACAGGTGTGGAACTTCTCTATTCATCTAAATGAAAAGAAAAATCTTGCATCTCCGCCTACTTCAGAAAAAGAATATAATAAGAAGAATTAAGGCAGATTAAGAGACTCTTTTAGGCAGCTTAAGACCCTTAAGCACACATTCCCAAGCCAAGTCTTTATAATATAAGAAGTCTCCTAGTTACCTCTCTCAACTGTCACTGTTTTCAGTATTGCATAAAGCTGCTTAAACTATAAAGCTGATTGTCAAGGGAATCCCAGTTTGAAGGGATCTTTTGTGGTTTGAAAGGGTTGTGACTTCTGTAAAAGGAGGGCATCAGGTTGCTGCAGCAAGCCCTGAATATCAATGACAGAGGAGGAAAAGGAAAGCTAAGGAGCCAAGCTATACTGTCTCTCCCTTACTACTCGGCTAACTCGCATTGTAGTTGCAGGGCAGGACAGAGCCAAGAAGGACTAGGACAACCCTCGCTCCCCTGAGGCCACTTTGTACTCCAGTAAATCGTACAGATACTCTACTGCAGGTCACAGGAAAGCAAGAGGTGCTTCTGAGCAACGCTGCTACACACAGCTCACTCCACTGCAAGCATCCACTGAAACGTCAGAGGCAAAAACCCCCTGTGGATCAAGCATGACATGAAACATGAAGCAGAGAGAAAATGCATGGTATTTACTGCCTGACAACCAGGTTACATTAATCCAGCCATACATTAACTCAGCCAAATTCCTTTGCATATTCTAGAACTGATAATATAAAGCCATTCACGATTTTTTTTAGTCACTAAAAATCTTCAAAGCTTACACAGTTTTGACTTACATTTTTCACTGGAAGATATGTGGGTGATTACATAAAAATTACACATAGTCAAATATTCAAAAGTCTAGCTCAAGAATTCCAGAAATGATAATATTTGGTTTTCCAGAAATGAATTTAAATACCTGCACATTCAGTTAAATTATTTCATACTTCCTTTATGATACAAATTTTTAATGCATCAGTCATTTTATTTGACTGTTATCTCTGGATACTTAGGCTCTTGCATACGTACGTATTAAATTACCTCTTCTGCATGCCTCAGTTTGCTTCAGACTTCCTGAATTCAGCTGGTCCAAACGTTAACTGTTGTGAACCCACCATTCCCATAATTTTCTCAACAATCCCATCTAAACTCAAGTTTAGCATGTACCCATATAAACTTCTAGCCATAAAAAGTGTCTTGTTTTCCTGAGCCTGCACCCTTCTA
The DNA here is from genome assembly GCF_028858705.1 of Grus americana. Taxonomy (NCBI): domain Eukaryota; kingdom Metazoa; phylum Chordata; class Aves; order Gruiformes; family Gruidae; genus Grus; species Grus americana. The sequence continues at coordinate 24,485,625 of NC_072856.1, forward strand.
CAGTTCACACACTCCTTTCGCTCAAATGGGGTCTAAACTACGTGCCTTATCTTATTTGTTCTCAGAACCAGATTGCACTTCCACCTGAGAGGAATGATTGCATAGTTGAACAGATAAAGAACATGACTTCAATATTTACAACCCTGTTGCAATACAATAATTGAAGAATCTGTGGTGAGGCAGTATTCCCAGGAAGATATGTTCTTACTTGATATTTATTCTTACTCAATATATATTCCTTTACTTAAGGAAATGTAGCTCAAATTTCCTATCAAAGTCCAAGGCTTAAGTTTTCAAAGCTTTTTCAAGAGAGATCCAAATCCCTTATGGAGTTTTGATAATGCCACTCCTGTTATTAGCCCTGCTCTATCTACCCTTGTTCAAAATAAAAATGCACACTTGGGACCTGACTAAGTGGCATTTCTGAAGCATAAGGTTGAGATGCTTAAAAGAACATTCTACAACCCATTTTCCCACTTTCACTGCATGCAAAACTACAATTTTCTTCCATGTGCAGTCTGTACAATGCAATTCCTGCTTGTACCCTTACAAGAGTATGAAACTACTTTTGTCTTCGGGCTAATCTCTGCACTATTTTTCCTTCCTACTTTGAGTTCACCCATTCCACTCTTTTCTCTCCGATTTTTACTGTTGAACCTTCTGCTTTCCAGAAGGTGACTACTCTTGCAGGTTTTAAGTAAATTGTAGGTAGATCATTTAGCTTCAAAGTGCCTTATTTTCTTCCTGAAATAACTGAGGGTATAGTGAAGATTTATAGGTTTACATTATTATAGTGAGTAGCTCCAGAGAAAAGCCTATAAATAAAAATAGGTTGAAAAGAAATGCAACCTCAATATAGAAAGGACTAATCTCAAAATATTCACCTTCTCTTTGTCCCTTTAGAAACTGCACGATGCTGTCAACAATGCTTAACTGATCGACAATAAGGCGGGGGGTGAGGAGGAGAAGGAAATCACACAGGAAAAGAAGTGCCATCCCTAGCTTTACCTAAAAATTGCAAAATGATATCTTTTTGGTTTAATAAGTTGGTGATCCATCACATACGCAGTGCAGAAGTGTTGCTTTGCTTTCTCATTTGCCCATTTCTTTCCAGGACAGCAAAAAAGACAGTAAAGATTATATAGCTACTAGACAAATTAGAAAAAGAAAGCCAGGATTATATGGAAAATGTGCCCACTGCTTGATAGCCCCATGTTGCACTGATAAGATTTTCTTCTATGACTAAACAATAGAAAGGGGGAAGACCCTTTTGCTCCCAAGTGAGTTAAATTAAATTAAGGAAACATTTGGGAAAAAAAAAAAAAAGAAGTTATGGGCCTCCCACCTCCCTTGTCTGTATCTTTACCTGATACCAATTCAGCTCTTTCAGAGGAGCTAAAGAGAGAAGGATATAACCCTGTTCTTATTCTTGTAAACAGGATGAACAACAGGACTGGAACTGACAGTCTCTAATTACTAGTACGTGCTGGACTTCATGAGCACTTGATATAAATTTAACCTACCAAAACAACATCTTAAATTATCGAAGAGGTTAGAATAACGGGCCTCATGGAAAATCTCCCTGCCATGGGTTGCAAGCTCAAAGCTATGTTAAAAATGCATCAACAGAAGCCCTTCATATTTACAGTTATGAGCCTCATTTAAGCATGCTTTTGTTTTACACTGATGTTTCTGCTAGCCTTTGTGATGCACAAAGTACACACAGAATACCTACCACTGGTGGCCAGGTGAGTAGAGAAACACTGGCAAGTTACAAAAAAATTGTTGTCCGTACAGAAAATCTCTTCAGTACACATAAGGAAGAGACCTATATTCCTTGCTATAATTCTGCCTTTCCACTTTATGTTCTGAGAAAGAAAGTCTCCAGTTTCTGAAGCAATCTCTGCCCACCACCATCCTCCAAGATCAATAGATTCTACCTTACATAACCACTCTAAGTTTGGCAGCAAGAGCTCTTAACACTGCAGCATCTTGCAGGTTTTGAGAATACAGAAAGAGTAAGTTTCCTCCTCAGCAATATGAAATAGCCATAGAAATCTCAGCATATCACTCAGGCATTTGAATCTTAACTTTGAGAATGTCACCATCACTACCTTATCAACCTGAACAGTAACAGCCTCTAGAAGCAAATACATGTGTACATATACCATGCTCTCAACACTCGTCTTTTGGGCCACCCCTGAATGCTACAGTGTCTAAGTCAACATTTTCTCATGCTTTTTTGTTATACAACTCAATAAAAATACATGATATTTTGCATTAATTTCATCAAAACATAAGGAACTGAAATTCTGGGTTCTGAGTCTCCTTCATTCCTAAACCTTTATCCTTTGACATGAAATGAAGAGAAATGGGAAGGAGAGCAATATGGCGGGGGGAAGGAGGGAGTAATTTACTGCAGCCCACTAACTTGTCAACTGAAAGGATATATTTGTAACTTCATTTTTTTCTTAGCTGGCTAAAAGCAGTACATTTTGCTTACTACTAACTCTCACAGTAAGAGATTTAAGATCACTAACTCTACCCACAGGAATTTCCAGTGATCATACCATTTGTCATTAGAGAAGTACACATTCATAAGCAGTGTGTGTTTACTGATAAACTACTCCTTTCTGGCTCCTTATTTCAAAGCCAGGCCCAGTGTCATCACATCAGTGTAAGATAATATTGCAGACCAACTCGATGAGTCAGCAATCAAAACGACGTGTTCTGCCATCCCACAGAGGTTGTTCTTTTGGTTCAAGTCCTGGAATTGCTGGTACATCTCCTGTCTCCCATCCTCCCCTTGCTTGCAAGCCACTGCAGAGCTCCAAGATTGACTTGCCAGTTGTCAGCCCATCTTGTTTCAGAAGGAAGGAGGAATTCATGTGTAAAGTACCCTGGGTCTTAGAAACATGCTGGAGGAGCTTAGGACCTGGTTGGCTGACTTCAGCAATGAGAAAAGGAAGCTGCTCAATTAACTGGAACTAAGTGAAAAAGAAATTTCAGTTTTCTTTATCTTCCCCTTATTCTTAAAACAAGATTTAGATAATTCAGCTCAAGAGAATCTCATTGTACTCATAGTCCTGCTGCGAGACTTCACCTATGATATACTCACTGCAAGACCCTTGTAGGCCTTCCCTTCATATTTCAGCAAGATGTACAATTCATAGTGGATTGAGCTCATGCAAGAACCCAAACAGTACAGAGAAGAAAGCATTTTCCACATTAGGTGAGACTAAAGGCGTATGGGACGTTACACTATGAGATGGAATTAAAATGGAAGGACCACTAAAATGAAACACTTGACATTCTTTTCACAGTTCTTTTTAAATGAACATTAAAAAAACCCACACATGGTCCAACTGGTGCTAAAGCCTGTTCCCACATAAAACCTGCTAGTACTATCCATTTCCATTCTTGCCATAGTAATAGCAATGGTATTAGAAACCAAAATTGATCCTGTGACATAACATGCTATGTTATATACAATACTGTGTATATTATAAGGCGTACAAACAAACCCAAAATATAGCAAATATGACAGTATAATTAGGAAGTCAGAATTGAAATCCAGGAAGAGTTCTAATCAAAATCTACTAAACCAACAAAAATACTTAGGTAGGATTGGGGAGGAAGAAGCCTGAGGTTTCCTTTTCAGTGAATCTGTTCAAATGTAAAATAACCACCATTTGCTTTAGTCTGCAGTATATAAGCAGATAATACTACTTGCAAAAAAAATCCACACCAGTCTCACTTCTGTAGGGTTGACAATCAACAGATGTAGATGATTAATAACATCTGGACACCATACCAAGAGAGCAGTGACTTCTTTTCCAGCATACAGGTGACCACTCTCCCACTCACTTTAGGGCATGCAACACTACTAAATTATATCCTACACATCAGAACACGTAGAAATACTAGTGGAGCAAATGTGTCTTCTTTTTCCCCAGAATATGAAAGTTGTTTCATGTCCAGGCAGAACATTCCCCCTCTCCATACATCCAGTCAACATCTCTGCTGTGATGGTCTCATTACATACTTCAATTTTAAAATGAGGGTAAGGCTCTAAAAATCATGAGTTGTCATTTCTCCACACACACACTCTTTTTTTTTTTTTTTTTTTTATCCCTCATTACACACAGACTGTTCCCCATAGTTAAAAGAGAGCATAGCTTATTGCCTGCTGAAATAGATGCATGTGCTACATGCGATGGGGCTTGAGGAACTGAGGAAAGTACAATGAGGGAAAACTACGGCAAACTGCACCTGGCTCAGAGATTTGTTTGTTGTAATCATATAGAATAAAGGCACATGCAACACAGAGCATCACTTCCAGAAAACAAGGGGAAACACACCTATAACCAGTTCTCCTTTCTTCCTTAATCCCTCTTTAAAGCTATTATGCAAAACCAGTGGGAAACAGAGGGACTGACTGACAGGATGCAATAACATAAAGTGATTTGATTACTCTGAAGCAGAGCCTTTTCATTAAGTTTTTAGCTTTACAACACAGGATCTATTACAGGAAGGGTCATTACACTTCTTTGTGCCAAATGGATCAAAGGTCCATCCTATCTGATGTGTCCTTGTATTTATAAATCTTACATAAGTCTCCTTTTCTTTACATACATTACATATCTATCTATACAAACACAAGACACTCAACAACTGATTGTTCAGTAGAACTGTATTTTGATCCATGTCTTTTTACACTAAGTAACCAGCTATGCAGTCTTTCATACAGACAACATATCCTTCTATATTAGTCATTCATATTCATATAATTGAGAAGGAGCGAGTACCTAGCAATTCCATTTGGAGAACCAAGCATCTTTGAAATGTATTTACAGATGGTTTTCTCACCTTCTTGGGAATGCTAAGTACTATCAGTGCAGCAATAAAAAAATCCCTCAACTATGAGAGCTCCAATTCTATTGCAATGCAATGGTATTTTATTTCTATTATTTAATGGAAAGATGGGAAAGGCTACAACAGTCATACTGTTCCTGCAGAAACTGCAGGGGAGGGAGGGGGGGGATAAGTGCCAGGTTTAAACACCGAGTAGCACCACAGCCATATGATTGATAGATCGCCAGAAATACTGGAGTGCCATGAACCATGCTGGATGAGACATTTACTTTGGTCACCTGAGCACTTAGTAGCACCTCCATCCCAAAAATTAAGGGACCACAAGGACACATTTGTGTTTGGCACTCTGTTCCATATGAGTTATTACTGTTTGGCCCTACATATTTCATAAATTCTGTGGGTGGGGGGCAGGGGGGGAAGCAGCAGCAGCATTCAAAAGGTTAATGACAAGCAAACATCTGAACTTCACATAAGTGATGCACAAATCCTCAATTTCCATTCTGCTACCTTCTGCTAACAGCAGCAGAAGCAGCTTTTTACTTACATATTCATCATTCCAGAGCTGACTGAAATGCAGAGAAAAAACTAGACAAGATTTATGAAAATATGGAGACTTCTACTGAAGATACTGTATGAGCTATTTTCTTGCCCATTCTAGATACTTTCCAAATATTTTAGCTGGTTTAATAAAAAGAATTATCTCCCTAGAAATTCTAATACCTTTGAAATGAAAGGAGCTTTCTAGTGCTCTTTAACTAACATTTTCCAGCACTATAGATCATTATTTTGCAAGCATTTTTACTGTGCAAATGGCAGGGGGGAGAAGAAGGGGGGGAAAAAAAAGGAAAAAAATTCACAAAACAGAAAAGGGAGTAAAAAGGGAATATAAATTACAAGCACAGACTTTACAAACACCACACTCCATATGCACCCAGTACTCATGTTTTAGCTTTTTTTCCCCAGCTCAAAGAAGCAAGCAGGAAACAAACAAGGAAACAGAACAGATAGACAAACCCCTGGACTTACCTTTTGTGCCGTCCCTCTGTAAACTTCTCAGAACGAAATTTAAATTCCGCCAGCTGGATTTGATTCTTTTCGCTTTTCTCTTTCTCGAGTCACACAGAAGCAAAACAATTAGTTTTCAGAGGTTCCATTTACTGCTTCTCCATCCCCAGCAAAATGCATCCAGGAGACTATGCCAAAAGTAAGCCCAGAACTCAAAGGCAATTGGAAAAGGGAGCGTAGGGGGTTGCTGAAGGACCAGATTGTGAAATTCAGTATCTTGAGCACAGAAATATCCAACTGTACAATATACCTGGCTTCTTGCTCACCAAAAAACTGTAGTGCAAACTGTCAGTAGTAGCCTCCAATAGCTGCTGTGTGTGCTGCAGATGGTATGTCTCACTGTTACCTTCCCAGATGGGTAGAGGATTCAGAGAGCAGCAAAACCAGGGGGTCGCCTCCAAACCAGGTGGATAGCCAGCCACTCATTCACTCAGTCCAATTAATCAAGACAAGAACAGCTCAGTCACCAGAGGTATCTCCTTCCAGGGTGCACAGGATTATGGCAAGGTTATTAATCTTGCTTTGCTGCATCCCCCCCACCCCCTACATTCAGCAGCCTGCACCGAGATGATTGCCAGCTCTGTCTCTGTCCCTGTTCTACTGCATTTTGCTCAGCCCTCTGTTGCTGCAAGTGAAACACAGAGGAGGGAGGAATACTAATAAGGTGGTTAGCTACAGTTTCTTTAAGGCATTCTACATACTGCATGTGTGTGTGTGCATTTTCCATAGGGCGGTCTGAATTTCTTTGCAGATGAAATAGGACCTGTTTCTACATCAAAGTCTGAATTAATCTGGATTATCACTTAATGAATATCAGAGCCAGCAATTGTATTTTACTTAGGATAAGAGGAGGGTACTAAATGGTCTAGAAGATTAGGATGGCAGTAGTGGTTACGGGGGGAGGGGGGAGCGTAGAAAGCACACTACACCCAGAAAAGAGTGTTAGGTTAGAAAATTTGTTCCGAAGCAACTAATTTTAGCACTATTTTAGAAGTCATTCTTATATCCTGTACCAGTGAGGATTTTAAAATCAGCACTATGTTATCCATCTCTAGATTAGACAGCAATATGCAGAGTCGAGTAAATATTTTTAGAAAAGAAAGGATTTCTGGCAGGAAAAGAAAAATTTAGAAAATCAGTGGAGGCAGGCATCCAGCACTGCGTTTATGAAGGTGCTTGAAATTCCCTCCTTTACTGAGAATTGTTCTGCTGAAACCCTTCACTTGTGAAATGAGTTTAGAGTTCTCAGTCCAACAGACAAAACAGATTTTCCATTTTTCTAAGTAGCTGACCTGCATTGGTGCATGAACCTGGGTATTCTCTTGTGGCAAGTACAAGTCCTAGCTGTAACTCACTCCCATGAGATACGAAAACTGTCATATTGCCTTTGCTTTCCCACAGGTAATTCAGACCCTCTGTGTCACGTTCAGGATGCAAGCACTGCTGTCTCACTTGGCATCCATAATTCCAACTTTCTGTAGCAGATGACACTTTGAAACTCCTTCAGGAACCTGAAAGCAAAAATAAACTTCTTCAGAAGCAGCTTGGGGATTACTGCAGTACGTTATAACTATGCAGGACTCGTAAGGAACCAGTTCATAGGTCTGAGTAACCAAATATACTTGACAGAGCTCCCTATTAAATGAACTACATGAAATGAGTTTGGTGCTTTGTATCACAAAAAGAGCTACCACAGCAAGTTCTAGCAACTAAACTGTGATTGAGCAAGTACAGAGGTGGAAATGCCTGTGTTATTTTACATAGCCCATCCATAGGTTAGCTGGCAAGGAAGCCTGGATACACCGACCATGGCAATGTTATTTTTACTTTAGTACAGAGGACTGCGGGTCTAATGTTGCCACAATATTTAATACTAACACTGAGTAAAAGCCTTCTACAGATAAGTAAACCCTGCAGTTTTGGCAGACAGTGAACTTACAAAACCATACAGCACAAAAAGGCTGGATCTCCATGGTATCTGGAAAGAGAAATATAGGGCACTGTAGGGAACTGTTTCAGAAGATGGAAGACCAGCCCTGTTCCACTAATCACATGTAGTCACTTGGGCTTTTGTTCACTTTTTCAGCTTAACTTGCGTTATAATTTAAATGTAAAATGATTTATTCATATGAAAGTCCACAGAACTAACAGGAGACATTGTAAATTGTAACTGTTTTTTCTCTTTGCTACAATTATTTCTCTTCTCCACAAACCATCCTATTCCCAACACTGCAAGACAACTTTGATGTTTTCTTGACTTATGGAGCTTAAACAGAAACATTTCTCATTCATCCATGAGCATAACTGAGCCTATCCACATAGGAACATGAGCAGCCAATAGTAGCTTAGACTGAAGGTCCATGTAGCCAAAATTTTGCCTGTGACAGTTGCTGTCACGGACAACCATCAGATCAAGGGAAGCAAATAGTGGTGTTTTCCAAGTACACTGTCTCAACCTTTAATTATATGTGCCATAGGAGTTGCAAAGTCAGAGACAGAAATGCTGTGTGCGCTTGCGTATGCCACTCACAGCTTCATAGTCTTCTGTCATACCCTGCCTGGACTCATTTCTTCATGCTGAGAAGCCCTGATGTATATAACTGTCCTTCGTAGTGACTTTGCCCTATTCACTTGAACACTCTTGTCAGAAACCTTTTCCACCTCATGCAGTGTCCAAAAGGCCACATGCATGCCACAAGCTTATAGCAGTACGTTGATACTTTCTGTTTTGGGAATACATCATCCCAGAACATGTACTAATGAAGCTAACAGTTCGTGTTCTACTTTCTAAGACTGTGGCATGAGTAATTTGCCTACTCTCAGAATATTAACTTTATCAGTGACATAATATTTATAGTTCTAACTAGTCAGCTAAGATTTCATAGGACAGACCTCATGTCTAGACCAAAGTCCACTGTGGACAGCCCTTTCCACCACCTTAAAGCTGCTTTTCCAGGTGCAGTCAGAATCCCTTGAGTATATAAAAAAAGGTTACAGCAATGCTAATTAAACCAATTCACACATCTAAAGTTTACAATCCATGGGACTGGAACAACAGCAAAAAGAATTAAACTGACTTGCATTCTAATTTCCATGACACAGATTACCTGTTAAAGATGAGGGAAAAGAGATTAAGTGTTGTGTAAGAGTAAGAAATCATTAATATCTTCCAAGTATTGCTCATCATAATCCCAAAGGTGCAGGCAAGGACCTCGTCCTACCTCACCTGTCCTTACGGCTGTGTTAAAACCATACCACCTGCTAATTACTTTCACATTAATCAAAAGGAAAAAACATCCTTCGCGCTTCCAAGGCTTGGTTGCTTTTTGGTTTTGGTTTCCTCCACGCACCCATCCAGGGGCAGCCTGCGTAGCACTTCGGACAAAACATCTCATCGCTGCCCTGACTACTACAGTCTTGCAAGCATCTTTGTTCATATTCCCACATCATGCTTAAAACAAAGGCAGTTCATAAAACAACATGAACCAGGCAGATATACCACTCCCTGCAACACCTCCCCACCCCACAAAAAAACAAACCCAAACCCCAACCCAAAAAACCTTACTTCAGCTATCTCACTCTGGCCCTCACCTAACTCTGTTGAGCTTGATGACCTGCCAGTTAATATCACACCTCTGAAAACAACTTCTGAAATTCAGTGCAAGTTAAGCATGCAAGCTTATTGCTCAAATCCCTCAGCAGAGAAAGTACTCACGCGGTATGCATGCACACACAGAAAACTTCCAAAGTACCTCAAAGATTTTTGCAGCATTTCACTTGGGTTTTTTTACGTTAACCTGTTTTGATTTAGTGAACCCCAAATCCACACGCTATTTGTCAGCCCAGCCCCCTTGTTTCTTCTTAATTTTCAGCAACTTTATCAAGGAAAAGTTGTATTTAAGACTACAATTTCCACACTGAGAGAGTTATTAGCAAGATCATAGCAGGGGTGAAAGATGATCTGAGAGGCTCATATATGACAGGCTGTCACCAGGTATGACCAGGCACCTCTGGCTGATGAAGTTTGAGGAGTTACTACTGCGAGCTGTCTGCATCACCCAGATGAACACCCTAGTAGCAATCATCAGAAGCAAATACATACCAGTTCCTCAGCCACCGCTTTCCTCAGCCCAGTCCTAACTTAAAGCGCGGCTCAATGGGTGGTGTAAATTTATACGCTGGCCTCCAAACTGCAGGGACTATGAAGCAGCACATGTGGCTTCTGCTGCCTCTGTTAGAGGGCAGCGACAGCTGTTCCTGCAGAAGCCCAGCACCCACTGCCACTGTTTGACTGAGGCACCTTCAGAGCTGAGCCGCACAAGTCTAAGAGCAGTGTGATCGCTTTTCAACGAACCTTTCTCCCAGGAGTTGTGAAGCCTACTTGTAACCATAAAGATTTTCAAGAGACAAACAGTGAAAGAAAGTGAAAAAGCAGACAAGCAAGAGAACATATTATCTGGGGGGGGGGGGGGGGAGGGAAATTAGTTATTGGCAAACACCTGAAATGTTTGCAAAGTTTATATTCAAGACAAATGGTATGAATAATAACAATAATTATTTTATCCTAAACCTCTCTTCTCCATGGAGAAAGTACAACAGCATAACTACAGCAAACAGGTTCTTCATGTTCTTTACATCTTAAAACTCACAGTCATAGTCTAGTGAGCAACACAAATGAGTTCCTCAGAGTTTGAGAAACACATTAGGTATTATATTTAGGTATTAACTGCCCTAAAATAAAGTTAGGCATGTCATATAGTGGCACACTTTTTTTAAAAAAAAAAAACCTGCTTTGGCAAATTGAGCAGTTTTCGTTGTAGATATTTTTAGTTCCAACAGACTTGCCATCAGATTCCAACCTTCTGCCTAAAAATTTATTCTAATTCAGCATCTCAAGCCTGTGATTTCAAATTAATCCTGCAATGCTGAAATATAAATCATAATCACCTTGATTTTGTGCTATTTGGCTGCTATTATTTGAAGACAGATTTTCCAACCCTCATACCTGACTTAGGCAGAAAACCTAATTGGATCAAAAGTCAGATGTTTAAAAAAAATATACATTTACACCATTTTTTTTGTCCAAAGAAAAAAGGTAAGGAAAGCCTTATTTTGAAAGCGTTTAAAAGAAAGGCTATTTTAGAAGCTTACAGCTCATCATCATTTAATGGTTGGACTCGATGATCTTAAAGGTCTTTTCCAACCAAAATAATTCTATGATTCTATCATTAAAAAAATAAAGAAATAAAAAATTATTTAAAAAACCCACAAAAACATACCCACAGACTCCAAACCCCAAAATCCTACATAGATGTTATATTCCAATATATACCTGTTCCTTCACCACCTGCACCCCCCAAAGGACATCATACATATATGCTGCAAGCAGAATACTCCAATACACAGACCCTCAGCTTGAGCTAATATGACCATTCTTTTTACATTTCCTTGTGTTTATCTGTGACAGTTATTATCTCTCTTCCTCTCTGTAGAGAGGTGGGTTGCAAGAATTAAAGGATGTGGTATGTCTCATCAAAACCAGAATTAGTCAAATTGTTTGTCTGGATTTTATTCTCACATCACTGAGCACTTACTAAAAACAGCTGGATTGTTGAAGTATATAAGCAGCCTTAAATATTGCATCACTATTTAAGAAACAAGATGAAAGTTACTAAACTAAAACTAAATACCTTGGATTGATTTATCCTATACTGAAGAAGCATTGATAGCAAAAAGATCAGGGTATAACACTATTACATTTCAGTTCCCTAGAAGATTTTTCTCTTCTAAGCAGCAAGGAGATTTTAATTTGATTTTTTTTTTTCAGTTGGTCATAAATCTCTTCATGACCTTTAACTTAACATACATTCAGGTAAAAAAAATTAAAACAGAAAGAAAAATTGGAACCTGTGATTGCTACATATATCTTAAACCAATATTTCGAGTCTCAAATTCTTTAATTCTCCAGGAGCTTTGACTATCCTCCCTGTAGCCCTTGTGCCCATGAGCAGTTTATTATTTACACTGACTCAGGTTTTACTGACTGCAATTAAGAATGCCTGAGGGATAGTTTCATCAATATTCCTGCTCTTGAGCGACTGTCATTTTCCTTCCAGCTCCAATGCCAGGTTTCCTTTCAAGTCTCACTTGCATGCACAGGGATTCAGCAAACCATCTTGATAGTCAGTAGTAGGATAGGCATTGCTAAATCAGGAAAATTATCAGGATGAGGATAAAATTAGCTTTATTTTATCCAAAAGGTGTGCTTTCTATATTTATCTGAACACTGCAGACTGACTCTAGCTGACTACCAAGATGACTGAGAGAGGTCAAAATGTCTTCTTGTATGTTTATGACTGTGCACTGTTTTGGACAGTTGCAAGCAGACATACCAATCATTAAAATTTGCTTGCATGCAAAAAAACCCTATAGTGAGTCAAAACAAGAGGAACAATTAAAAAACCCCCTAATTTCATGATTCTCAAGGACAAAAAAAACTGAGACTTTCTGAGTGTACATGTATTCAAAAGAGTTCTGTGACAGTGAGCCTGCTCCTTCACATATCAAAGTCATGTTGAAATATGGTATTTTAATACTTTCTAGCTTAACCCAAGCTAGGCCTAAAATAAGACAATTCACTTCACAATGGGGACAAGAGCCTAAGAGATCTGCAGCTACTGCAGAAGTTGCAAAATAAAAGCTACTTCAGCCTCAAAACAGAGAGATGGCTATGCTAATACATCTATTGGGACAGAAATTAATCAAACCTTGTACACAACTGCACTTGCAAGACTTTAAGGGTCAGCATGCTCCATGAAGAAGAAAGTTGGCACATTACTGGGTAAAACCTAAAGAGGAAAATCTAGTTACACGTTTAGGCTGATCAAGTAATTAGATTTGATTGTTACCTTGGCAGTTACCTCATGACATTCAGAAACAGAAGAGACTTATTACGTCCATCTCTCTCATCCATGTTCACCTCTCAGTTACTGCTCTCTAACATGCATTCACCATCTTGCAGTCTAATTTTAAAGTCTGAGCAATAGGGTTTCTATCACTTTTCATGGGAGACCATTCCAGAACCTAAAAAATCTCAAAGTTAATGCTATAAAGAGCTACTGCATGACGACTGAGTTCTACCACCTCAAAAATGCATGTGCTGGTAGACACTATTACAGGCTTAGATGATTTATTTTCCTATTAAACTTTTTTTGTCAGCCATTACATCCATGTCCCTCACGTGCAATGAAGCAATTTTTATACAAGAATTTCCTTTACTCTTCTTACTAACACCTACGTATCACCACGGGCAACAGACAGCAAAAGATTAGCTTTTCTTGTGCTAAATTTTAAGTTTGCAGATGATAGAAACGAGCAGATTCTTTTGGACTTCGAGTTAAGGCTTCCCCCCCCGCCCCCCAAACCAGTGCAGCACTTCCAAGTACATGCTTTCAGAATAAGAATTTTAATAACATTATGATACCTACAGATGCATCTTTCTTATTGATCTCAGAACAAACAGCATTTACTTATCCTTAAAGACAAAAGTCCTTTCACTTGTGGTCATACATCTACATGCTAGCTTGTCCTTTGAAGCTCCTTTTATAGTCACTGTTAAAAAGAGTTGATACCTCAGGACACTATCATTTGTTTCATTTTAGGCACCTATATTTGGGAGAAAGAGACCAGACCCTCCAAGGCCCAGGAGTGCCTGAGTGACCAGCTCAGACATAGATGCCTTTCATGCAGGTGTTTACGTGGTGTTAGCAGACTGTTAACAAGGGTTAACCTGCAATCACTCCACAGAAAGTATCCTGCCATATACATTGCCTAGCAAATAGATAACCTCCCTTTAAAGTCTGAGAGGTCTGATGACTGTTGGTGCCAACCATGGAAACAAATATTTCTTGAAAGTTTACCCGAGAGAAAAGCGTTTTAGAAAGTTAATCGCCTGTTCTTGTTAATGTTACCTCCGTGTTCTTTGTCAGTCCTAGAGCAGGAACATGATGTCTTCCTCTGGTTGACAATTTTTATTCTATACCTACTTGGCCTGGATGATCCAGAGATAAAGGTTTCCTTGTACTGTGATCAATACACAGACTCACATCCCATTTCCGCCTCAATCACCTGTGTGCCCTGGAGTCTGCTGCAATTACTGAAAGCACAGTTAAGAGAACCTGAAGAAGTTCACCAAATATATTTTGGAGATGTAATGAAAACCGATGAAATTGGATATGAGCTACCTCTATTAGCTGCCATTGTGGTGAGCTTGTTCTTTCTGCCATGGGTGAGAGAAAGAAAGAAAAGAGAGCGGGGGAGGGAAGGAAGAAGCTGATACAGAAAAGCTTCTCCACAGATTCTGGGAAGGAGGAGTAATGATATCTTTGAATGAACACAAAATACACCAGAGACTATTGACTGGAGTGGTAGCACAGGATGTAAAAATCAAAGGGGAAAAATGGGGGGGCAGGGAGAGTTGGGGAAGCACATAACAAATTAGTAAGTTCAGAAACTTGCATCCAAAAAACAAACCTCCCCAAAAACCCCAACTTGTGACTAAAAAAAAATTGAAAAAAAAAACAAATCCAGGTTTCACACGAACAGAAGACTGAAGGGTTAAGCAAGAGACAGAGCACAACTGAAGACTTTGGAAGTTACAATACAAGACAGGAAGTAAACATCTTGGAGAAAAATTTTAGGAATACATCCTTCTTTAGAATAACTCAAAACAATCCAACCAAAACTCACCCCTTTCTATAGGATGCTACTCCATATAACAATGTTCATCAAAAACAAGTTGCAACCATTCTAAGACTCACTGGGGTTCACTGGTTGCCCAGTTGCTACCACTGAGAGTTTGTTACAGGACTTCGGCTCAAGAATAAATAAAGACAAGCTACTCACAATTTAACTTGAACTGCAAATAGTTTGTGTGGGAGAAAGAACATTTGCTAAGTTGTCTTGGCTAATTCAGAAGTAAGAAGAGAAAACCTTCTTAAATTTAAACTTGATTTAGGTCTATTAGATGGGAACAGAAGACTGGCAGAAAACATAGCTCATGGAGGAATACGTACCATGGAAACAAGTAACCATAGACTAACTTCTACTCAGGAGCTGAAAGTTACTTTACATCATAAAGAAGTTTTCACTAAGAATCGTTAGAATAAATTAAGGCTAATAAAAGTTTAAGATTGTAAAGCACAAAACATGTATTATAATTAGATTATGTTTAGCTTTGGAAATGTCATTCAGAGGAAATAGTGTAAGTCCTAGCATAGGTCTCACTTTAAATGAGATCAGACAAAATAATAGTATAATAGTGAATAAACTCATACTGAGGGTGAGGGGCATTAGGTAACCTAATGAAGGAGGTCTTTTCCATTGCTAGCTTCCATGATCCAAAAGAGAAAACCCAAACAGCTGATGGAATTCTTCATAAAGACATGAATACAGAAAAAAAATGCAAGGATTTTGTTTCCGTATGAGGTATTAGAAAGGCTCCAACAAGAAAATGTTCGTTTCTATTTGCCTTTTCAGAAGGACTACATGCTAAACTATTAAGAAGGTGTTGGTTATGCCATGCATAATCAAGGTTACTTGATTACAACATTCATGCTAAGCAAAACAAAAAAAACCTTAAAAATACTTTTTCAATGACAGTTTAAAATTTTACAAACCTGTAGCACTTTTGGATTATATATCTCCTGTCAAGTACCTCCTTCAGGCTAAATGTTTCAAGAAAATTAATTCAGAAACTTCAGAAAGCAAAAATTACAGTAAAAATACTTTGATTTGTTAAGGACAGTGTTACAGCTAATCCAATGAATTTTCCTAGCATACTTGGACTTTGGAATAAGATTTTTAATTTAGCAGGCAGCTCTCCCCAGCATCAGAAAATTTCTGTCATCCATATTTTGAAAGCATTGTGAACTTGTAAAATGAACATGCAGAACATGCAGAATACACTCAATTCACACCCATTCAATGGAGAGCTACTACGAGTTGGCAGCTAGGCTACTAAAGAGAGTAGGTCAGACTGGCTAGGAAAAATACACGGGCTGAAAATACAGGGAGGAGGAAGAACCAAAAACTGCAGGAACGTAATGCTGAGTTTGCACTAAGTGCTAAGAGAGAAAGAGACAGCGAATGTCACAGAAGTCCAAGGGACTAGGGTACTCCTCTGACAATTAAAGGCAGCAGCCAAGAACTCCTCCCAGCAATAAAGAGCCCAGGTCCCCCACTGCCTGAATGCTTAACCCAGCCAGTGTCCTCATATCGAAAGAGCACACATTTTCCACCTGGTATTTCCTCAGTTATTTTGGGATACCACATTACAGGAAATATAATAAAGCTTTACACAGCCTTTGAACGTAGAATATTTATCCTTAGAAGAAGGTTCCAAACAATATAAAGGTTCCCTGAGTTTAAAAGTTTAAGACTCCTAAAGAAGAGCAAGGATTTTATACACTCATCTTTCTTCATTTCCATACATCTTCCCATAACCAGTATTTCCCATTAATTGGCTAAAGACAACTTAAACACAACATCACATATGCATTTCCCACCATTTCTGCATTCAGACTCCTCATGCGCTTCTCAGCAGTTTTCCCAGAAGGTACGTTCCCCAAAATCAGAACTCTTTCCCTCAAACCCCAGGAAGCGCATAACCCTACTACTTAGCCTGAATAAGACACAGCTTCATGGAGTAAGGAAAAAAAATCATTCTCTGTAACCTCTTTGATCACCACAAGCTCCTAACACTCCTCCCACCCTCCCAGGCTGCATCTGAAAAACTGCACATGCCCCCACCCAGCGGGGCACTGATTGCCGTAAGTACCCCCAAAACACCCATGCTCCCCCCGCCTGGCACAGACCCCTCACAGCTGTCAGCTCTCAGAGTGCCTCAGAGATTGCGCCAAAGAGCATGAAATCCAAAATCCTGGGCTCCTTGAATCGTGCCTCTAATTTTTTAATGTGAAATGTTCTGAACTTCTGTTCCATATGCAAAATGGGGATCACATTACCACCTTATTAAAGAACAGAGGAAAATAACAGTCAAATATTAATACTCATTAAGCTCTCAGATGGTCTAAGGATAAACCCCATGGAAAAGCCTATTGCTTAATAATTCTGTTCCTAGGAAAGCACTTGAAGGACTTGGAGTGAATAAGGCACGAGGTCAGGCACAGCAAAAACACAAGTGTAACAGCATACTGAATAAGCACAAGTCATGCAGTCACCAGCATCAAAACATGCAAAGGTTATTCCTAGAGCTCCAGGTAGGTCACAAGCAAACCTGTAAAGGCCTGGGTGTCTCTGGGGTGTTAGAGTTACTCAAAGTTGCATGTCTTGTGGCCTAATGGGCACGCTTTCTACGCCCACTACTCCCACCCATTGCGTGGCCTTAGGAAGCCATCCAAACTTTTTTGTGTCTCAGTTATGCACATGTATTAACAGTTAATGTTACCTGGTCCTAATGAAGCATTCTTAAGACTTATTTGTATTTCTGTTATTTTTGAAAATCAATGTTTGAACGATCTTCTTCTTACTACTGACCTTAAAAGTGTTTCCTAATGAAACTGCTGTGTTTCCGCTATCTGTTCACACACAAACCTGCGCTGGTGTCCTGTACGTGGCACGTGCTGCTGTAAGAAAGCCATAATGTTAAGCTGGTATAACCTTTTCTTTTGGCCTTTAATATTTACTGATATAAAATTATATTTATCAACTTCGAGTCCAGAGGAAGGCCACGAAGCTGATCGGAGGGATGGAGCAGCTCTCCTATGAGGACAGGCTGAGAGAGTTGGGGTTGTTCAGCCTGGAGAAGAGAAGGCTCCAGGGAGATCTAATTGCGGCTTTCCAGTACCTGAAGGGGCCTACAGGAAAGATGGTGAGGGACTGTTTATCAGGGAGTGTAGTGACAGGACAAGGGGTAATGGGTTTAAGCTGAAGGAGGGTCAATTTAGATTAGATGTCAGAAAGAAATTCTTTGCTGTGAGGGTGGTGAGGCCCTGGAACAGGTTGCCCAGAGAGGTTGTGGAGGCCCCATCCCTGGAAGTGTTTAAGGCCAGGTTGGATGAGGCTTTGGGCAACGTGGTCTAGTGGAGGGTGTCCCTGCCCATGGCAGGGGGATTGGAACTAGATGATCTTTAAGGTCCCTTCCAACCCTAACCATTCTATGATTCTATGAACTATTCCTGTGAACCTACATATAAGCAGCTTCATTTGCATATAGCTGGAGCCACATAAGATTAAGCCTGTGACTGCAGTGGCTGGATCATTATTCCATAAAAACGAGCACCTGGACTGAGGGGCTCAGAGCAACAAGTCACTGAGGGCTTAGACCTGTGGAGGTTTCACCATGTTTTAATGAGTTACTGAGTACGGCTGAGCAGAAATATTTTAACCCATTGCAAATGAAAGGTAAAATACCTCAGCCTAAATATCTTCTACTGAGAGTTAAGCTAGAAGAATTTATTTTGCATCTGTTGTCATCTGCTAAGCCACAACACAGCTGTGTATACCTGAGTCCCAGGTCTCAGCTGCCTGCATAGTACTGAGGGCAAATTGTCTTTGAAAGACGTGTTCTTAGTTCAACCATTTTCTTCAGAAAATGTTTCATAATCAAAATGTTACTGTAGAAATCAGTGTAATTTAGAAAAACTTAGGGCTGTTAGAGAGTTTTATACAGACAGTGAGGGAAGGAACATATTTAATTTTACAGATCAAAGGACTTCATTGAAGAATATCCCTGAATGCAAAGGTATTAGCATTACTTTTGATGGTCTGTAACCCAAGTAAGGGTGTTTATTCATTGTCAAATGTTGCAAAATGAAGACAAAAACTTTGCATAAGTCTCTAAAAGTGGGATAACAACTGGGGGGAGGCAAAGGGGAAAAAAAAAGCTCTATACGCTCAGTTGATAAAATTCAAGTTCAGAAAGATTGTGTTTCTTGTTAATAAGAGAAATATGCTTGTCATTTCACAGAAGAAAAATACTGGTTATATATGTTTAACCTCAGGCTTTTAAAATAGCCATTTCAGCAAACTGTTGCCTCACACATACTGACCTTGGTCCTAAAGTCTCCAAGCTCTTTATGATAATCAACAGGCTGAACTCTGAGAGTTAGGTGACAGATTATTTTCCCCAGTGTAAAAAAAAAAAAAAAAAAAAAAAAAAAGCAGTCCTCAAAAGAGAAATGCTGCTATTGTTCAACCGAGCACAATAATGACTATATCTTAATTGGAAAAAAGAAAAATCTCACGTATTCACAGATGCAGTGAACTTATTGGAATTGTACATGACATGGAATTTGGATACTTTACTCCAAAGTTACCTAATCAAAATCAGCTTTGTCCCCACATATCATCTCATCTACCTAATATGACTACAGTGATATAAATACCCTGTACCACCTTGTCTTTGTTAGGATTTCAGGTTTTATGTCCAAATTTACTTTTGCAATGAACAATGCAGCCCAAGTAGCAGTTTTGGAAAAAAAATGAGGAGAAACTAAAGGGAACCAAATCTTCAGCAAAACATTGCCATCTGAGCCACTGCTATGACTTCCATCATTCTCACTTTCAAAAAAAAAAAAATACGAAATGAGATCTCTAACAACAGATTGTCTTACTGTCACGACCTGTATCCACTCAAGAGGTGGGACCTCCCACTGCACACCTAAATGCCTTTCCAAGCACTGATGCAAATAGAATCTCATTATTAGCAAGTCACTGAAACTTTTTGCTGCTCTACCTAAATGTTCTGTGAAGACTCTCACACCCATCCAGAGTCACTGACCCTCCTGTCTCAGGTATGATGGAGTCAGCTTTTAGGACACAGTATTATCCCTTTTTAATGTTTTTATATACTGTTGTGTAGCTACCCTATGACATTTTGTAGCAGGGATTTAATTTCCTAATTAAATTTTCTGACATTCTACCAGATGGCTGCAAAAAAAAAAAAGAAAAAAAAACCACACAAAAAACCCCTATGAAAAAGTTGTCAGTTCCTGTTAAAGTTTAGAAGAGTGTATTGGGCCTGAACTAGTTTAAGTAGCAGGAGCTGCAGTGGTGCCTGGTGTGGAAGGGCAAGAACTGCCCCAGGCCAGTCACAACCAATTCCAGATGGCTCCAATACTGATGTAAAGCAACTTACTGAGCTCCAAAACCTCAGTTGTGGGTGACCCACGCTGTGGCAGGGACACCTCCGAGGGACCGCAACCATGGGTGATCCGAGGAGCAGCAGACAGAAACAGTTCTGCACTGACCCTGGCCCCCTGCGCCACCCATCGCCTCCCCAAAGGAACTGGGGTGGACTGGAGTGACAGGCAGCAAAAACTGAGGGAAGCTCAGCTTAGGAAGTGGAGAGGAAAGGCATTTGACTTAAGCTGAGCCTGGGAAAGGTGGGGGACAGGTCTTTTCCTCAGGGTTTGTTTTGTTGTGCACATTTTGCTCTTTCTGAATACTCAAATCAGCAATTAGAAGTTTGTGTTAGTTGGCAATAAGACAGAGTAAAAATTCCTCAAGTTGATTCTGGTCTGCCCATGACAGAATCCATAATGCTGCATACACCTCAGTACCAATCCATACCAACCCTTCTGCACCTTGCTGTGAACTGGCCACGGGGATCACAGCTCACACAGTGTATCGACTACATCAATCATACAGACAATTCTTTGAAAAAGAAACACTGAAGTAGTTCTTTTCCAAAAAGCTCATGTCTTGAATTTTTTGAACCTGCTATTTAAATTACTTTTTAAAAGACTATTTTTCTTAGTGCTGACTATTTACAAAGGCATATTTTCCCTAAACAAACTCATCCTTGATCCCCGTTTAATTCACAATTACTGGCATTTCTGAAATTAGTGAACACCTACAATTCAATGGTCTCATTGAGCTATTCCAGGTTTAGAAGAGGGAGCTGATTTCTCATCTGTCATTCATCATCACCATTAAATTCTGTTTGAGCATCTTCATTGATTCCACATCTGGAATTTTGCATACTAAGTAAATTTTATTATAAAATCAGGTTCTGCTCTCCAGTGTAACTGTAAGAAAATAACTCATAAGAGGCAGGGAAACCATTTTAGCTGTAGACTCACTTCAGTAATAAAATTCAAAGTCTCACAGGCTTCCTGGTGGATTACTGTTTAGATCAAGTGTGTTTTGGCAGACTTACACATTTAATCACACCCAAAGAACCAAACTCTCCCTTAAAATACACTTCTTCTTGCTATCTGGAGCCAGAAATAACAGACTAAAAATTCCAGAGAGATTTATTTTCAGTTTGGACTTGTGGTATACTAGAATACAGTGTAAAGGGATTTGTATTACTGAAAGAGACAAAGACATTTAGATAGTCATGAAAATGGATCTTTACTGTACATTACACCAAGAAAGTATTTTGTTTCCCTACCTAGTCAAGATGAATGTGTATGTACACTGTCTAGAAATCAATTGAAAATGTATAAAATACAGTGCTTTATTCATTTATTTTTCACCTCTCAGTTTGTAATTATCTGGTCCTATATTTCTGTAAATATCTTGAAAATATTACCTTTATTGTGTCTTGAAAAGAGACAGCTGATTGGTAAGTGAAAATGGCTAGTGAAGAATTGAGACCTGATGAGCTTGAATAACTTAACTAAGTCACAAAGTACTTTGTAGGGCATTCACAAAAAAAGCTTGGATTTTCTAAGGTCCAATTCCCCTCTTCTGTACGAAGCCATCCACATTGTAGCTTCGCTCCATGCAATGCTATCAGCAGCGTAGCATCTGTTTGCAGAGACAAAGGCCTACCTTATCAAAGGTTTTCAGGCATGAACCTTCTAATTAGTTGCCTAACTCTCAATGAAATTAATAGGATATAAACACCTAAGGAGTATAAGGTACTTTACCTACATCCCACTCCCTAAAGAATCCAGTCAGATGATGAATGCCCAGGTAAGAAGCATGTGGCCTTGTGAAGTGTAAGTAAGTGAAGTCCTTTAAGTACACTTTATGTGAGTGAAGGAAATGCACATATGTAGTGGTAAAGCCTGGCCACACTTACAAAGACTTTCCTCTTTAATCTAGGGTTGAAAGCAACTTAACATTGCAATAGTGACAAGCTATCTCTACGCTCTCCTGTGCCTGCCAGCAGCCCTGTCCCTATCTCCACTCATCAGAAGCACAATGCTGGATTAGAAGGATCTTTGGTCTGACCAAGCATAGCTTTTCTTGCGTTCTGTATTTTCACTCAGTATTTGATACTCCAATCTGCATGGGGATTTCTATCCACTTGAATGTCTATATTCACTAGTCTGAAAGGACTTATGGTCCGAAGGAGAGTTTGCTGAATGCAGACTTCAGCAGTGGCAGACATCTAAGGCATGAGATGTCCCGATTGACTGAACCACTGCAAGGTACATTGTCTTGTTTTTCATTATTATCACAGCTAATACTGAACTGTTTGGTTAACCTAGATCAAGTTCCTAGTCATCTTAAAAAAGATCACAGCATTCAGTCTTACACAGCAGTTTTTTAGCAATGTTTTCCATGAATCTCTGTAGCATCCACCTTTCCAGACACCAAATGATATTTTTGTCTCTATATTGCTCCCGTGTCGAAAGCTCCTCATTTGCAAATGGCAAGCTCTCTATAAGGCAGCAGGCTCAAGTTCAGCAAATTGTCATCCTTCAGGTTATTCCTCACCTTCTGACAATAAAATCTTACCTTCATCAGAGAGCTTTCAATTCCCTCCTTACTTACAGGAGATAGAAGCCTTATACTCCTCCCAACAACAGGTTTTCATCTTCTTTATGCTCATGATAGATTTCAGCTTTCTTCCCTCCAGCCCTGCCAATTCCCCTAATTATCTTTCAGTAGTGCTAAGAGCTCCTGCATCTATCACTCCCAGTCACTATCACAGTTCAGCATTGCTGCATCAGCTATCTACCCTCCAGTGTATGGCACTGACTTTGGGAACCACCTCTCACAGCCAAGTGCATTACTAAATAACTCTCTTCTCTTTCTAAGCAACTCCTGCATGCCACTTCCAGCTGTCCTCCTCGCTATTCATAGTCCTGATACCACACAACTGATTTCTAACACCCCACATATGGTTGGTGTCAAATATTGCACACACCTTCTAACAAATCTTGGCAACTTCGGAATATGTTTCTCCATTCTTGCTCTTCAGTGCAAATTTCTACTTGCTGCACAAATCCTGTTGTGCCCTGTAACCAGTATTGTGGGCTTGATTTTAAAAAGTCATGGTACCTGTATGAAAACTACAAGTGGATTTGAAACACCCTGCTACCACTAGCCTGTTAATTTGATGCAGTACTCAGACTTAAGTATTTGCCTTACAGTGACAGGTAAAGTTACCTGTATGTCTTTAATGTACACACTCTGCGAACAATTAAGGAAGGACATGTAAACAGTCCCAGCAAATCCCTGGAATAACTCATGTACATAAAGTTACTCATGGATGTAATGATTTGTAGAAAGAAGACCATATTTTATTGATTAGGACCATTTCCTAGAATGCCTGGTACTGTTTTGAGCCATGGGATGCTAAATTATATCAATGTATTATTTTTTTTGAAGAGTTGAAAAGAGAAGGAAATTACCGTAAATCAAATAAAATGTTTCTGAAGGCCATTATTTTAAACTTGTTTGACTATTGAATCAGATAACTCTGACAGGATGCCGAATAGAAAGCTTTCTTTTTCAGGCTGTAAATGTTTCACAGATATTTCCAAGTATATTGTTTTAAATTATCAAATGTAGTTTCTCGAAGAGGAACAGTGATTTTTCTTCTTCAAGGTGGTCAACAAAAAATGATGAGTTTCATTTAGTGGAAGAGGTGGAGTCTTTGCTATTTCTCTTGTATTCCTCTTTTTATTTTGCTTTCTTGCTCACTCTTACACATGTATGAATGGGCATTGCATATGTGAAGGGGCAAACAGAAGACTGACAGGTTAACTTTGTTCTATCCTGCTGCATTTAGTACTCTCAGTACTCTTCCAGTACCTGGAGTATCTACTGATTTCTGCATAGTGCCTATAAGTCTTAAAATGATTGCTATTAATGACTGGCAACATGTGTCTGAGGTACCTGACTTAAGGCTGAAAATATTTTTCAGTTCTATTCCCAGTATTATTAATTCAGCATGTATAACTTCTTAAGGTATCTCTTCTACTTTTAACTTTTCCCAACCACATTGCACTCCACTGGGTTGCTAATAGAGTTGATTCTTTAAGCCTTGATCCAAAGCACAGGGAAGTCTGTAACAAGACTCCCATCAACTTCAGTGTGTATTCAGTAGACACTTAATACTTTTTTAAAGTGCTTTGTGATCCTTTAGTTGACATGTGACATTTAAACAAAAAGTTATAAATATGTTTTCCCTTACTTTGTTATTGATGTTTCATGCTATATATCAAAGAATGAACTCACATAACAAAGGAAAATAAATTTTAAAAAAATCAAGCACAAGACTAGAATCTATTGCTTTCTCTATATATGTCAGCATTAAATCACAGAGGAAATATAGCAATTATATTAGCAAAGGATAGATCCTGGTTTTTTACACATCAAACATTTTGATAGCTTGACAGTTTGCTTTGCATTGTCCGTGAACTATTCTAATATTTACTGAAATATTAAGTAAATATTTAGGTAGCTCAGAATAATTTTTGGTTTATCATAATTAGAAAATACTTGGAAAATATTATGGGAAAAGCATACTGTCTTACATGGTAGAAAGTAGTATGAGACACATAATTCCCAAAATAATCATTCTTCTTGGGACTTTCATAATATGGCATTTGCAGTGGTCAGACAGACACACTGATAAATATAGCCGGGAATGATTTTTATATCTGATTTCTTTAAAACCAGTATTTTCATAATATCGTCACACACAACCTAGTGTCAGGGACCTGAGAGGTCCGAAGACCATTGGCAGAGAGTGGGAGTTGCAGGTGAGCTGGTCGGGGCAATCGAAGCCTATGGATGCCCTCTGAGCCCTGGCACTCAACACTCTCATCAGAGCCTTCAGTCCATCCCATGTGAAAGGGGTGGTGGAATTGTTCCAACAACAGGAAAAGAAATAGCTTTTGACCTGGAGTGTATTTCCCATGTATGCACAACTGTGCTTCTAGCTTGTGTAGCCATATCTGAGCTACTCTAAAGCTGGTTAAGAAAAGGGAGTGAGGAGACAAAAAGCTGTTGATGATCATAAATAATTCATGTGAACTGGCTTCTGCAAGCAGAGCAGGACTAGCAGCATGCAGCTTAGCTTGGGCTAAGAGCCCAAACATTAACTCAGCTTGGATAATTTTACAGCAAACACTGATTTCTCAGCTTCCACATCTAAAGTGGCCATCAGTACCAAAGCAAGCATGCTCAATGCTAATGTAGGGTTATTGGTGCCAAACGGCATTCACAGGACTACACAATAGTTTGTGATTCTTAATCCAGGACTAGGAAGTAGTTTTTACTGTTTATTTTGTTGACTCAGATTATCTCTCACTCCCTAATGTTTTGGGGCTTCTTGGTCATTTCCAGGCCATCTTCCCCTTGTCTGTTCTAAAAAATGAAGTCTATGACCCATCGTGGATGAGTGCTGAACGTGTTCTTAGGACTCATAACTGTTAAGGTGTCACAGCTATTCAGGATACACCTGAGGAGTCTATAGCTCCTCTCCTTCCTTGTCTCTGCAATTGCACCGCACATGTATTCGGGTATGGCTTGAAGTAGAAATAGCTGTACAGCTGCACAGCCATGCCCATCTCTTCCCATTTGGATTAGGGCAGCATTCCTGCCTGACGTATGGCTTTCCAACCATCCTCAGACTTTTCTTTCTGGCTGTGAGATTTTTGCAGTTAGGAAAGATTATTTTCTTTTTTTGCTGGAGAAACTACTACTTTAGGTTTTATAAATACCAAAGCCCCGTATATTTTCAGTGGTGAATATTTCTTCTAAGAGCAGAAGCTTTTGACATGATATTTGCATTTTAAAAAACCCAACAACAAGCTACCTGAATTCTATTCCATACAGAGAAAAATATCATTACTGTTTGATAGACAAAAGAGTAAAAATTCAGATTTTGTGGCCTTTTTCCTTTGGAGAAGACATCTATTTAGCACTATATATTTCATTGATGCAGTCCTGTTTATTTGCAGAGACCATGAACCTCACCATAGAAGGAAACAAACAACAAGAGGCAATTTATTTGCTCCCTCTTTCAAAGTGGGAGTGTTCCAAAGTTTTTTTACTTTCCCACTTGACCTTTTCTGGCCCAGATTAGCATCCTTTCTCTTACTGTCTCCATGGCCCTTTGCTGCATTTTCTGTTTGCTTCACCCAGTGACTGGTACTCACAGCATCACCAAAGGGCATCAAAACTCTCCTTTTATGTGTAGTTTATTATACAGAGATAATAAGTACAGATATTCTTGATATTCTTATATAAGCTTTTTGTCTATGTACACATGAAGATGCCACAAAGCTCTTGGGTTTTCAGTTTTCAAGAGTGCTAAACCTGTGTCCAAGCCAATTTATTGTTCATTGAATCTACCTAGAAGGCAAGCGTTTTTCCAGCTCTTAAAATTTTCCAGTTCTTGTGTAGGCTCTTGACTGGGTGACAAATCTGGGCCTATTCCAAAAACCTAGATGCTGAAGGGGGAATAAAGTTTTCACTGTTACTTAATTCTATCTACTAGAATTTCTAGTCACTACTTACAGTTTATCATTTACTTGCCTTAAGTAGCTTTTCATGTTATTCAGTGTCTCTGGCATTAGATTACTTTTACAAAATGTTTCCTATCATATTATTCAATCTTTAACCTTATAATTGTGTTTCGTTTTAACCGTCTCTTAACATCACTTACCATTTTTTTTATGCCTAGCACCTATTGCTGCATGGTAATTTTCTCTGAAGTATGTCTGGTTTTTGCCCTCCTGCCAAAATTATATTCTGCTGCCAGTTCCCTGGAAATACAGTGTTTTTGCAATGTTTCTATAGCCATGGAGCAGATCCCATTTGAAGTTTTTACTAGAAGTGACATTTTTGGTATTTATAAGTAGTCTGAAAATTTTCTCTAAATTATGTTGTGAGTTTGGAACATTGAAAAGACAAATTAGTAGAAAAGATTTGGGGAGTGCGTTGGGCTTGTTTTTTCATAAGTTTGTCTCTGTTACTGATTTTTACAAGTCTACAATGTGATTAGGTCATCCACGGATCATTTTTCATTGTCAGGACTCTGGTTTAGACCTCTGGTCCAATTTTCAGAAAAAAGATGAAATTTTAACTTTAGTTTTACATAAGATTAAAATGTTTACTTCCAGACACAGGCAAGCTAAAGTACTTTGAAAATTCAAGAATGAAGTAGACATTAATTTCAGCATAACCTCTACATAATACAGTAATTGAAAATTCACTTTGCATGTAAATGCTTCTCTTGCATTACTTATCATTTTAAGCTATTAAGGAATATGGGTCCTGTAACAGATGATATACAGTGCTATTATTGTAGTATTATTTTATATAATCTCCAGCTGAACAATTGTTTCTGATGTTCAGTCTACATCCTAACTCTTTAAAATCTTTGTTGTCAGAAAGTAAGAACATATCCTTGTCTGCTCTTTTTTGGAAACTGTGTAATTATTTGCAACCTTTAATTGGGTCTTATCACATTTCTTTTATTGTATTTCTTTGTGAAAACTTATAAAAGGAAAAAAAATTGCACTATTTTTAAAATGGTTCCATATGTGCACTTACTGCAGCCAAATACATAAATTTCTACCAGAGTCTTTTAAAGGTGAAGGTCAAGGATATCATCTTATAATTGGAGATGGTAAAGAGGACTCATATTAAAACAATCTAGGAGTGTTCATTCTTTTATGTCACTATGACTCATGAGACCGTAAGATGTCTAGTTCATATCCATTTGAAGTATCTACAACCACCTGAGGCGGCTACCATAACTTGTGTACCTCCTTATTGCAGAGATACTACCTTGTTTGACCTCCTGTCTTGCTTTGCTGAGATTGACAAGTGCCTGAGCATTACAGAACAGCCACAAGACAGAAGGGGCTGCCCCTGTGGCTTGATGCAAGATTTGGGGCTCAGCACAAGGATCTGGGAACTGTGAGTGTGGCAAGAGCCTCCTCTGAGGTTCTTCCTCAGTTAGGACAGTTGTTGGAAGCCAGTTAGCTTGGTAAATGATTGTTGCTAAACTTCAGGTCAGTGATATCTTCACTTTATCTTAAGACAGGGTGAATACCCTGTGGACTGTTCTCAAAGGAAACTGCTGATGAATAATGAAAGAATCAGATAGGAGGGCAGCATCCCCCCACGTCCTGCCCCCTGCCATGTTCTGCTGACTTGTTTTGTTACAACGAAAATGTCAGCAACACTTTCCATTAAATTTATGAATT
Organism: Grus americana; assembly: GCF_028858705.1. Lineage (NCBI taxonomy): Eukaryota > Metazoa > Chordata > Aves > Gruiformes > Gruidae > Grus > Grus americana. The sequence goes on from NC_072856.1 coordinate 24,513,995, forward strand.
AGAAGAGAAAGAGTTCTTTACTACCTTCTGAAGGTCATTGGAATAACTTAATAGAAATACAATTGTTCATCCTTGTTGCAGGCCATAGGCCTTTCTTTATTTGGTGTCATTAGTTTTCAGAGCACTTTATAACACTGGGAATAAAGAATAAGCACAGCTAAGACAAAGCAAAATGCATGAGACAGGGGGTCAGAAGAAGGAAAAAAGGTATGTTTCCAGGGCAGCTGAGCTGACAAGTATCCACTACAAAATACTTTTGTAACGTGCAGTTCTGCACATTCCCACCAGAGGGGGAAAGAACCTACATCATTGCAAGATATTTGCATATAAAAGCTAGTGCGGTGTGCTGTAAAGGGGGAGGAAAGTGTTGGTTAGAATAAAAATTCAGGCCAGGGGCATAAAATTCCTGCATTTGCATTTTTCCATATATAATTGGGCTTAGCTGAAAGGAAAATGTGATAACTTTGGTCAAGTAGGTACAGAATGGAGGACCTGGCATATATGTACGATATGAAGGTGAAATAAGCATTTTAAAGATACTGGCAGAAATGAAGTGCTTGTGAGTACTGAACAGTCACCTAGCTCTACTGAGCTATGCACAAGTACTTTATCCATGTATGCATTTTACCCTGACAGTATGCTTCCAGATTTTTTTCTTTGTCCCTTTTCAAATTAAAATTCTCTTGTATCACATATATGACCCTCTTAGTCTTAGACTACAGTCTTTCTTTACCACAATTGAATCATAATATCCATTGCTTTCATATTTTCTTTCTTTCAAAACCATTAGTCCTTCTATAGCCCTCCCTTACTTCCTCCCAGGCCCAGTATACCTCGAGGTATTCTTGTAACCCCTTTCCCAAGCATTGTTATTTAGGTTTTAACTACCAAAGTCTTCTCTCAGCAAATAGTGGGACCTGTGTCAAAAACTTCCAAAAGAATTATTCAGGGAGGTTCTCTTAGCTATTTAACTGTTTTGATCAGAAGAGGAAAAGTATGTCCCTGATTCCAGCTCTGTAATAGCTCATTCCTTTAACATTCAAGAGAAATAAAATGCTCTTAAATTTTTAGGTAAACATATCTCCTATTTTCATCTTTTCTTTTTGCTCAATCACAATTATTTTCTGCATTTTCTCTATGCCATGATTTAACTCTGAAGTACTGTGATAAAATTTCTACTGTTCCTTTCCCACTCCCTGAATAAGCACAAAAGATTATTCCAAACACAATATGTGACGCAGTATTTGTGCTTCAGCAACCTAAACCTGCTAAGACTGTCTTTAAAAAGCCATGAACCACGTGCTCTCACATAAGCTCTCCTAAACACACCTGGGTTAATGCATTCAAATCCTGACCTGTGACAATTAAAAACATCATATTCACACTCACTGTGACCTGAGGACTTGAAAATCAGATGGCTACAACAGAAAATGTGTCATGCTTTTTAATGCTTCTTAAGTATCAAGACATCCTATATCCTCTAAACCAAAGAAAATGTTTCAATTTTGATAACCAGGTAATACCCATCTGAACACCTGAAGAAATCCTTGTTTCTGTATCCGGTCTCCTGGAAAACCTTAAACACATACATGCACATGACACTGCACAGCCTGAAAAGTCAGCCACTCTTAATGTTTTCAGCAGGGTTCACACCAGGGACCCTAAAAGGTAAATTGGCTCCCCATTCCTTTCCAGCACTCCTGCTATTCTTCAAGCTAGTTCAAGAGCTCATACTGATAAAAGGCAATTGTCACATATGGTAACACCTATTATGTTCCCGACATCCAGATAAGGGTTCTAACTTTTTACATGCTGAAGTAAGTGTCTAAAATAGAATGAGAAGGGAAAAAAACCCCCATATACTCTAAGTTGAAGAAAAATTAAAATATATGGGGCAGAAGCAGTTTATTCTTTAAAATACTGATCAGTTAGCAGTCAAAACATGGTTTTGTCTCCCTCCTAGTCTAACAAAACCTCATTTAATTTTTTGATGGAGTCTGTTTCTTCAATTTCTAACTAACACTTGCATCTGGGGATTTAATCACAAGATTCTTCCTTTCTTGGGCAAGTTGCTGGGTTATTGCCCTGTGATACCATTCTTATCTAGCTCAGCCGGTCTGATTGTCTGTGCCCTGCAAACCTGTTCCCTTCAGGACTGTGCAATAGTAATCAATGGCTAAATTGTCCTTGCCCTAAGCAAAATATTTTTTGCTTAGAACAAAAGCATTTCTGGTGAAAAAGAGATAAAACACACTACAATAGACAGTCCAGACTGTGAAGAGTACCATCCTTTGGATACGAGTTGTCCCAAATTCTTTAGATATTCTCTGCAAAATTTCTCTTTGTCAGCATGTCTTTCAGACAGTATGTAATATCTCACCTCATTTCATAAGGCTTTTGGCTCTTTAGCATTCAACCGAGACGTGTTCCCAGACTGGGAAAGCAAACCAGCAGTGGCATTTTCACTGGAGATTGGAAGGTAGCTGTGGCCATTCTGACTTCCCATAGCCTCTCAAAACACCATGTCAACATAGAGTCATAAATGATCCAATATACAGTACCTTCCACCTCTGATGCAGTCACACAAAGCCAACAAAGCTCATAAAAATTGCTGACTCTCAGTATTCTTAATGTTATTACATACAGCTCTGCTTGTGTCATACAGAGGCTACCTATAAGAGGGATGGAGATAACCACAGCACATGAAATTCTGTTTATGAGGTATGAGCTATGACATCTTACCCAGAGTGGCAGATAAAAACACAAATACACAAAACCACAAGTATATGTGTATATTCCATTGCCTCTAGGCAGAGCCTTTGGTGTGCATCAGGTGGCTCCATTAGCTTCAGTTAATTTGGACCACTCAGTAGAGCAGAGATCATACGGAGCAAATGTGTCTTCTAGTAATATCTTAAATGAACAAGCAAACAGAAATGCTTCTGGTTGTTCCAATCTGCTTGCATCCAAATGGTTAAGTTATCCTGCCACTGTCCTTTCTAAGTAACTCATTTTACCACTCATTTCCATGATATGGCTATAGCAGGATAAGCCTAGCATCCCACAGTATCACGCTGGAAACCTCCTTAGGTTTGCGTCCCTCTCCACATTCTCATCTCCTTAAGTGCTAAGATATCCTATGCCAATCTGCTCAGTGAGCATTGGGCATATGAAATCTTCCCAACGTTTTCCTGGATAACTTCTCTGTCATCAGGCTGGGTTACTTGAGAAAAGAGAAATCTAAGTCCTCACTTACAAGAGTATAAAGTGGGTCTGAATGAATAATCTACCACAGGTAAATGGAGAAAGGTAAATGCCAGCAATGTAGTGAAAGTTATATTTTACCTCCCTAAAGCCTGTATCCATTACTAAGAATAGCAGGTGTACAGAGTTAATATGAACCCATCAGTGGCTTTTGTATCTGTCCTATAAAAGCAACACACTAGCAACTCTGTTCACCTTGACGTGGTTTAACCCCAGTGGGTAACTATGCATCATGCACCCACTCGCTCACCTCTCCCCGCCTGCAAGGGAATGGGGAGAAGAATGGAAAAAACCTCATAGGTTGAGATAAAGACAGTTTAATAGGATTACAAAGGAAAAGAAGAAGAAGAAGAAGAAGAAGAGGAAGAGGAAGAGGAAGAGGAAGAGGAAGAGGAGGAGGAGGAAAGAAAAAGAAGTGACACACAAATGCAATTGTTCACCACATGTGGAAAAAGAAAAAAGATGCCCAGCCTGTTTCTGAGCAGTGAATCTGCCTCCCAGCTAGCTTCCCAAGTTATATAGGGAGCATGACGTTCTGTAGTAGGGAATACCCCTTTGGCCAGTCTGGCCCAGCTGTCCTGGCTGTGCTCTCCCAGCTTCTTGCGCACCTGGCAGGGTATGAGAAGCTGAAAAGTCCTTGACTTAGTGTAGACACTACAACTTCCTAGAAACAAATAAAAAGGCCAGTATGTTATCAACATTCTCATATTAAATGCAAAACACAGCACTATACCACCTACTAGAAAGAAAATATTCTCAGCTGAAACCAGGACAACCTTCAAGTGAGTCTTAGAATAAATATTATAGTTGGGAGATATAGCAGCTCCCCTCCTCAGGGCTGTAGCTTTCTGCTCTTGGTATCTGTGGCTTCCCAACAGAAAGCCATGAAGGGCCTTCCTGATTGTGTTGCAGATATTGTGCAGCCTGACAGCAGGAACATCACCGAGCAGCATGTCTTATAAACACCCATGTGGGTGCTCAAGTCGCTATTTCTTCTTAGAATGCTGAGAGGTCTTGTGAGACTGGTGAGGCAGGGCAGCGTGTATGTGCTAGAAAACTCGTTTTAATGGGGCCCAAAAGACAAGTCATACAGTTTGTCCAAATTTGTTTCTCCTCAGGTGCAGTGCAGACATGCCAAAGGCAAACTAAAGCTATGGTGTGGACACACCTTACATCCGATACTCTGTGAACTGAATTTGGAAAGAATTTACACAGACAGTTTACATGCAGCTGTATTGCCCAAATTTAGCTGCTTAGATTCAACCTCCCATGTCTATTTTCAACGTTGTTACACTTTAGGAATACTTAGATGTGGCTAGAACTGGAGAAAAGTAGAGTGACAGAATTTGACCTGGATCTGGTGAGGATAATAAGCAAACTTAGCCTCTCAGGGTTTAAAAATTCGAACAGCTTTCACTTTCATTGACATCTGGCCTATCTGGTTCCATTTGGGAAGAAGTGATGAAATAATACCGAAAAGATGTAGTTTCTTCCCTCTCAGTACTTCTAACTTAAACCATGCATATAAAATTGCTCTAAAACTCATTATTCTTCACATAAACTTTAAAGAAATAGGCTATTTCACAGTTTTTAATTGCATGGAAGTTAAGATTTTGGAATGTGTTTTTGTTTATTGCAATTAAGTAACATTATTTCAACCCTTCAAAAAAAAGGACTCAATACTGTACTAAATTGCAGAAAGAAAAGTCCTTTTCCCAGAGGTTCGCTGCCCCTGGCCTTCAAGGCCAAGGATGGCTTTCACCTTTTGAAACAGGGCAACACCATGCTGCATCGAGTTCAAAGATGTTCTTAATAACCCAACATGGGTCTCCAGGGATACAGAGTCCACCAGTCTGGAGGACAGCTAATGTTCACCAAAACCAAACAATCTCCAGTCTCTTTAGAGCTTTTCATCTCAGTCCTCAGAAAAATAAGAAAAACAGTTTGACAGAAACGTATTGAGACAGACTCTAAGAGTCTGGAGTCTATAGCAGTATCTTTACAATGGATCAGTGCTCCCTGTCTTTCAGCACATAATCTCTACTGTAAATGGAACCAGCTACCAGCCAAGAGCAATTAGTGGAATACAGTATGTAAATATTGGTAATACTTATTTCTTGCTATAAAGCATCTAGCAAATGTAACATTTTTCTGTAGCTAAACTCTGCAAGCGAAACAAATGCTATTATGCCAGTGTTCATACAACAGTTCCAAATAGTATTAGCTTAGATTTGTAATAAAACACATTATCTTTCACAATAATCTTTAAAGAAATAGGATTTTTTTAAATGAAAGAGTTTAATAACAGAACGTTAAGATTTTGAAATGTGTTTTTCTTTGGTGGAATTAAATAGAATGTTTTCATCCTCTAAAATTAAGTGCACAAAACATCTTAATTTTAGGACACCAACTGTGATCATGCTAACAGCAATGGAATAGATGAAATAGGATACATAATTTTAATTCATGGGTGTACCCCTTGTTCTTCAATTTCCCTGTTGGAGTTACATTGTTAAATGGATGAAACATTTTTTCCTTTTTTTTCCCCCATACTGCCATGAAATTTGTTTCATGGATAACCAGGCCTATAGTCTCCTTTTATGACACTTGCAGCTACACCAGAAACAACCCACAAAGAAATTTAGTAAAATATGCAGCGTAACTAGCTACTGTGGAAAATTTCAGATTTTATTTTTATGTATTTTTACAATTATTTATCAGGTTTGCATACATATAGAAAGACCAATAAACTTAGACACTACAAGTCCATGAGAATACCCTATGTAAATATAATGAATGAATTCCATAAGCAAATGCCTCTGTGAAATAAATTATTCGACCATTTTGACATACAGCTTGTCCTTTATCCAATGCTTCAGTGGAAAGCAGAAGAAAATGTAACTGGAGTAGCCTCGTAACATAACATATGTAAATCTTTTCCGAGCTGTTTAGTGGCAATTTAAATGCCCTTAAGCATGCAGACTGATGGTCTTGGTAATTGTTTTCCTGGTCATTTGGGAATCTTCTAATCATTCCTTAAATTTTGCATCAGTAACACCTGTACTCTCTCATCTGAGACTTTTGGGACTCTGGGCAGAACTAACTGCTGATGTAACTCCAAATTTCACTGCAAAGAACATGTGCGCAGAAAGCATTTTGTTCAGTGGAGATGTTATCTACATGTGAACAATGAATATTAACAAGTCACTTCCTGCCGTGCAGATTTAGGTTGAGTTGCTTTGTACTGTTAAAGAAATGCCAGTATTTTCTGTACGTAGTTTATATATCCATTGAGTAAATCTGAAAGGCACTTAGGGAATACACATTTGGATGAAAGAAGCTATAGAAATTGAGCTGATGCAGTGAATCTAAGTACAAATTAATTCATTTATCATAAGACCGATATCTTAGCAGGTGAGTATTTTCCTATATCCACTCAGCCTCCTTTCACATTTTGCCATTGTTAGAAGAGACAAGATAAATCCCAGAAACTTTATCAGTTACCAAATTTTCTTTTCTCTTTATGTGACTGACAAAGAAAATAAAAATGATTGAGAATCAATTGTTCTTGTAAAGCTCTTAAGAACGATCTGCAGCCTTCCAGCAGTTTTATTCAGCTATATGAGCATCAGCCAACTATGGCCCTTTTGTTATTAATTTGATTTAATTCATTTTCAGACTCAGCCCTTTCCTCATAGATTAGTCACACTGAGACAACAAGTATCTTCACCACTGTCAGACCTGGAGTCACCTTAGACGGAATGTCCCCAGTGGCTCATTGACTTCAGCAAAACTGTCACTGACTACAAAACACAGATATTACCTTCTGTTAGGGAAAGCTTTATAGGCTCGTGTCTGTGGCATCCATTCCAAATGTTGCAGTACTGGCACTTTGGAGAAGTGGCTGTAGCAGATCAGCATAAAGGTTCCCCTAGCCTGGGATCCTGCCACAAGAGACGGCCGTGAGTGAGTGCCTGCCCAGGTCACACAGTGGTATCTCCCTGATACACTTTCCCAGCTCCAGGGGTTCGTGGCTTAGAGATTTCCTGAACCAAAAAAAATATCCCTGTAGTTAATAACCCCCTTGTGGATCTATCTTCCATTCTAATTTGTCTAATTGCTTTTCGACACTATGTAAATGTTTAAGCAACCACAGCGCCCTGTTGCAAGGAATGCTTCAGCTTAATTATGCATTGTGTGAAAACAGAAAGTCTGATCTGCAAAGGGCAGACTTAGCTCCTAAGAGACTTCACAGTTAGCCTGGCCTTTGGAAAGGATTTAGGATGAATTTACTGTGATAGGCTCTTTATGATTAGAAATGCCGTCTCGTATGCTATTTGGGACTAGATATCTGAAAAGAAGTTCCTGAAATGAGAGCTACAGGATGTAGATATGCTCCTGCATTGGAACTAGGTGCTTCCTAAACAGACAGTCTTGGTGAAGGAAGAGCCACCAAGAGCAGGGGATGCCTGGGACTGAACAGAGGGCAAAGCATGAGAAGCAGAACTTGAGCTGGCAGTGTTATGTGTGAAAACTGAAACCGACCTCGGCTCAGGCTGAGGACTGGTATTAATCATCTGTGAGCTGAGGTAAAAGCTACCAGCATGCAAACTGTGATGGGAACAAACCCTGCATTTGCTGTTACTGTTTGTCACTTTTTTCTTTTTTTTAACTGAAAAGACTATGTTAGGTACTGAGGTTCTGCCTCACAGAAGAGCTAGAAATAATGATCTCATATAAATGGATTAATGTAATGTATTTAAAAATGAAAAGGATTAAGCTCTTGCTAAATTATTTAGGTCTGCTTATGAATATACATGCAAATATAGACAGAGCTTTTCCTTTAATTTTTTACTTGAAGATTGGTTGTCTTTTCAGAAAAAGAAAGAAAAAAACCCATATCAAATAAGGATGAAATTGAAATCCTTCTCCCTTATTTAACTGAGCCTTCACTCTGTAAACAAATGTGACCCCTGTTTTGCATCGGTGACATTAAAGAAGCTGATTTCTGCATTCAGCCCCAGATATTTTTTCACTTGAATTACAAGAAATGAGATGGGAACTTCTCCTCAGATAGGAATATAATCCCACTCTGATTCAAACACATTGTAAAGATGACTGGATTTCCACACAGACAAAGCTGTGAGACACCATTAGATCACTAGTATATCTATAAAGGCTAGTCATGCTGAGACAGTGACAGGTGCATATATTAACACATCCCAAGCTCATAGTTAAGATCTGAATCTGAAGAATTTCAGACTGATGCATAAATATATTACAAGAAAGACAGGAGAGCAGTGACAACCAAAATTATAATTGTAAAGGGCTTCTTTTCTAACTCCATACTTCAACCACTCAAAAACCTCAAATACTCACTCTAGTGATTGAAATATTCCTAATTTTAGCATCTTCAACTCGATACTAGAAATATTTGAGCAGGAATGTTTCAGCCATTTTATCTGAACATGAGAGTGAGAAAAAATTAATGCAATTTAGTCATTATAAAAAGATTATTTCAACGATCTTTTCAGCAGTTTAAATGATGAAGCATCAGTATTTATGAAGGTGAAATACAAAGAAATAACCTTCACTGAATATGCATTCATATGTGTTCTAATTCACATCCATACAATGTAAAACAAACCAAAAATTGTCTTACATGGCACACAAGAAAATCAATATGGTACAACCTGACATCTTCTGACAAAAAAGTTCCATTTTAACCAGCATCTTGTATGTTGATTTATGACACTTTCTATATCATAAATTCCAACACATTGTAGGCAATATTATTTTGGTACCAGACAAAGATGTCAAAGAACCTCCTACACTGGCATTGTTATGTGTTATTTCAGAAATATAACTTACATCTCACACTGAATCTGACACAGAGCAAGAGAAGTTCTGAGATAATATTTGCTTCATACTCTAAGAGATGAGAAGGGTTGGGTTCTCTTGCAACAACCAATCAACCCTCCATGCAGTCTTACCTGAACACAGGTAAGCTGCTGAGCTGGACAGATAACAGGCCCAGCTTCATTCATTGACCATGCATGGAAAGCAAGTGATCCAGAAGCAAGTGGTCCAAATCCTCAGTGTTCATTTCGACAAATAAATTGTGTCCATTTTTTGATCTGACAGGACATGAAAATAACAAATATTTTCATGTAGTCACTGAAAATAAAAAGCAACCATCCTTGTTTAATAAATACTATCTAAACTTCAGCAAGTAGAGTTTTAGAAACCCTCTGAGAAGTTTTGCAATGAGTTTTATAAAGACTTGAAACCTAAGGATGTTTTAGTTTTCCTCATCTCATTTCCCTTGTCAGTAAGTGGAACTAAAAGATTTCAAGTCTGAATAAAACTGTCAAAGTCTGACCACTTATTCTAGTCCAGTTTCAATGTGTGGTATTTCCTGTTCTAAATCCTGTCTTCCCAAAACTAACTTTATACTGGGAAATTTTGGCTTACCATAGCATCATGCTGTGTGTGTAAGAGAAAGGAAAGCTTTAGCACATCAACCAACCAAGTAGAATAGATGCTCCCATGTATCACTGTTTCAAAAATTTGTACTCATCTCAAAATACGAATGTTGTCTTAAACATTCAGCCAACATATATTACTTGATGCTGTGGAGTTTGTATTTTTAGACGGCTGTTTTCATAGCACAATTCCTATTAATTATGTCATAATGTAGCATGTCCTAATATTATTAATAGTTCATGGAACAGTAAAAAAGCACTGTAAAAAATAAAGACCTTTGCTTTTACTTGAGGTAGGCCTTTCCGGCTTACTATATACATCCAGACCTCTGCCATGTGTAGGACTTGTTGTACAGGTTTTTTCTTAAAGTTGCAAGATCGGGTATATCATGCTATGATAATGAAACTATGATATTCAACCTATGGTATCAGATTCCTCATGTTATTTTCCCTACATGAGAAATCCATTTACAGCTGACAAAAATGAAGAGGAATTTTAACAAATAAACAGAATCCTCAGCATTCACATTTTGCTGAAAGTTCATCTTCTTGTGTCACCATCACTGATACGAGTTAAGATCAGCAAGCCAAAGTCTACCCAGTGAAAGGACAGGAGCAGCAGAGTATTGAGTTTCTTTTACACCTCAACAGAATATTTCATACTTATTAATTTTGTGACTGCCCCATGTTTTCTTCATAATGGGAGAACAAGAGTCGAGTCATAAATTGAAACAGGGGAAATTCCAACTGGAAGTAAGGAGAAAAAAAGAAATCACTGTGAGGATATAATGCAATCTCCATCTTGGAGGTCTCCAAGACCAGGATGGACAAAACCTTAAGCAACCTGGTTTACATTCAGTATTGATCCTGCTCTGACCAGGAGGCTCGACTGGAGACCTCGGGTGGTCCCTTCCAACCGACAGGAGTGTCTGATTCTGTGAACCCTTTTGATGCTCATCACTTTGAATACAGGAAAAAAAAACAAAGGATTCACTTCACTTTCTGGTTTTAAATGCTATAAGAAAATCATATAAATATACGTAACAGTAGCTGAGTTGTACTCAGAAGAGAAATTTTTCTTGTGAATGGATCAAGAAAGGGGTGTCAAGCCTGGCTCTCTTGAAATCAACGGCATAAATTCCTATGAATGATGTCAGAGTTGTTAGGATTTAATTCGATCTGTTACTTTGATAAGCACTCACCATAAAAGTGCAAACTGTTCATATCCAAATACTGATCATTATGCATCAAAAGAATGTCAAAACTAAGCTACCAAGCTTTAAAGAAAACAGGTCCTCATCCATAGCACTGACTTTGGAGCTATGGGGAAAACAAAAAAACTTTGTTTAGTCACCAAAACTTTAGATACTTCAGTTTGGAAATGTTTGTCTTATCCTGAGATTCAATTTACGAATCTCCAAAATAATCATATTATGAAGGCTGTAGAAGGAATTATCAGACAGTGATGTTATGCTACAGTATAAGACTCTGACCCTGACAGTATCGCTAGTCTTCACATTGCATATGTAAGTTCAGAGTGCAGTTTCTTGATAAGGAAGATGCTAAAAAGAGAGAGGAGGATTGAACTTTTCCTAAGCTCTCATATTAGAGTCCACGATGGGGATAAGTTTTTTTCCTGGAAAATTGAATACAGGAATTCAGTCTGAAACAACAAAATAATTACCTGCTTTTTGATGGCCACCTTTTTTAAAATTGTCATGGTTTAACCCCAGCTGGTAACTAAGCACCACACAGCTGCTTGCTCACCCCTCCCCTCACAATGGGATGGGGAGGAGAATGGAAAAAAACCTCGTAAGTTGAGATAAATACAATTTATTGGGATTACAAAGGAAATAATAATAATAATAATAATAATAATAATAATACAGCACAAATGCAATTGCTCACCACATGCAGAAAAAAACAAAACCCAGTGCGCAGTCTGTTTCCAAGCAGTGATCCCAACTCCCAGCTAGCTTCCACAGTTATGTACAGAGCATGACATTCTATGGTAGGGAATATCCCTTTGGTCAGTTGGGCCAGCTGTCCTGGCTGTGCTCTCCCAGCTTCTTGTGCACCTGGCAGGGCGTGAGAAGCTGAAAAGTCCTTGACTTAAGTTTAGACACAACAACTACCTAGCAACAAGTAAAAACATCAGTGTGTTATCAACATTATTCTCATATTAAATCCAAAACACAGCTCTATACTGGCTAATACAAAGAAAATTAACTCTATCTCAGACAAAACCAGGACACTATCCACCCTTTATTCCATACCATCTACGTCATGCCCAGCATATAAAGCTGGTGGAAGAAGAAGGAAGGGGGCACATTCGGAGTGATGGCGTTCGTCTACCCAAATAACCATTACATGTGATGATAGAGCCCTGCTTTCCTGGAGATGGCTGAACACCTGCCTGCCCATGAGAAGTGGTGAATGAATTCCTTGCTTTGTTTTGCTTGTGTGCACAGCTTTTGCTTTATCTATTAAACTGTCTTTATCTCAACCCACGAGATTTCTCACTTTTACCCTTCTGATTCTCTCCCCAGTCCCACCACAGAGGAGTGAGCGTGTGGCTGCGCGGTGCTTCATTGCTGGCTGGGGTTAAACCACAACAAAGATGAAATACATTTAGAAATTCTCTAGACAGTATGTCAGCAACTTGTCATCCAAATAGAAACTGACCTGAGAATTTTTCAAGCTGAAAACTAGGAAATTTTCTGCAATTATGTTTGTTGTTATCTCAGTATAAATTTCAGTTTGATTGCATTTGAAATTCCTTCAGATGTATATTATGTGTGCATCAGGTCCTCATGCTTTGCTATCACAAATATTATGAAAAAGACATTTGAAGCCTGAATAATTACATTTTGTGTGAAAGAAAATGTAAATGAGATTTTCATAAGCTCATTTTAAAAGCAACAGTTCACATATACATTACGTTGGATGGCAGTCTGACTCATTCAAGAAAGAAGGGGAATAACATGTCTAATACAAGCAGTTATAATTAAACAACCATATGAATTTTTGAATTGGGTACACTTAACAACAGATAAGCCATCATTCATTACCAAATCAGTTTATAATTGTCATTGACATTTTCTATTATTATTTACCTGTTTTTCAAAATTATCTGCTGAACATCAATGAGCAAATTATTTTCATAGAATCACAGAATCATAGAATGGTTTGGGTTGGAAGGGACCTCAAAGATCATCCAGTTCCAACCCCCCTGCCATGGGCAGGGACACCCTCCACTAGACCACGTTGCCCAAAGCCTCATCCAACCTGGCCTTAAACACTTCCAGGGATGGGGCCTCCACAACCTCTCTGGGCAACCTGTTCCAGTGCCTCACCACTCTAACAGTAAAGAATTTCTTTCTAACATCTAACCTAAATTGACCCTCCTTCAGCTTAAACCCATTACCCCTTCTCCTGTCACTACACTCCCTGATAAACAGTCCCTCACCATCTTTCCTGTAGGCCCCTTCAGGTACTGGAAAGCCGCAATTAGATCTCCCCGGAGCCGCCTTTTCTCCAGGCTGAACAATCCCAACTCTCTCAGCCTGTCCTCACAGGAGAGGTGCTCCAGCCCTCTGATCAGCTTCGTGGCCCTCCTCTGGACTCTCTCCAACAGCTCCATGTGTCTCCTGTACTGGGGCCCCCAGAGCTGGACGCAGTACTCCAGGTGGGGTCTCACCAGAGCGGAGTAGAGGGGCAGGATCACCTCCCTCGACCTGCTGGTCACACCTCTTTTGATGAAGCCTGGGACACGGTTATTGGCAATGTCAGGAATATTATTTAAAAATAGAAGAAAGTAACAAATTCAGTGCAATAATTTATTTGATGCTTTTTCTATTTGAAAATAATCCCCTAACAGAACTTGATTTCTGAAACTACATCAGTTGTATTAGTGGTTTGCTCATGTACTCCATGGATTTTGGCATTCTACAGTCTTGGACCAATAATTGTTCACTATCTGTTTGTAGGTAATTTTTTGATCCCAAATTATGCACCAGATATAGAAAAGGGACTGCAAAGAACTTGATTCTGAAGTCATGGCAGCCTCACAGAAAATACAGAAATCTAGGGTCTAACAACAAGTGAAGGCACATTCTGAGAATCTATAGATTTTCCTATGGATCCTGCACTTTTTCTGCCACGTTCATCTCCAGTATATGATAAAGAGACAAGGTAACAATGACTCCAGGCTCCATTCCTGTCCAAAATTCACAGTTGGTAAGAAAATGTGCTATTTGCTGGAGTTCAGGCCTTTTGTGATACTTAGAAGGCATGTTTGCATCAGAACAGGAGTGAATAACTTGGCCTCCAATGCTTAGTAGGACAATTTATTCCTTGTTTGTAAAAACAGCACAGTTATAGACAGAATTAATTACTTTGTGTTTTTATTTTCACTCATTTACTTCTCTTTCCTAAATTTTCTTCCTTTTCTCCTAGCTTTTAGGTACCATGATAGTTCAAGCTCTATTTAAAACAAATGAGAGTATCGTGCCTCTTTCTCTAGCCCATGGATTCAGTTATGTGTCCTCTCTTGTTTCAGCAATGCTGCCTGTCTAATCATGAGCAAGTCATTTCACAGAGAGAGACTGGCAGAAAATGAACTCTGCAAAGAGAAAGAGGAGTGCCCAACCATGGGAGACACATGAGGATGGTGGCACTGCCATGCCAGCTTGGCTCAGCACACGATGCTGTGGAAACGCCACACAAGTGAAGGTTGGAGGTATTTTTGCTAATACACAAACATTTTAAAGGAATCTAAACTTTATCCCAAGTAAAAGGGGAGATTAAAAAGTTATGCTTCATTCTAGGTTCATATACTTCACTTTTTCTTTTTATTCACTGTGAATACTATACTCCATGCAGAAGTTATGACAGAAAGTTCTGAGTGGCTTTTGTACTTTGGATTTGAAGAATTGACTGCTATCTATTGAATTATTATGAGCTTAAATTGCTCACAAAATTAAGTAAAGCACACTGATGCTTTACTTAGAGTAGTTTAGTCTTTTTTTTTTTTTCCCAAGTTCTCTCAGTAACTACCCAATGTTGGTTATTTACGATTACTGCCAAAAAAATTCTGAAAACAACTCCATATATAGCTTAGTCGTAAAGCATTCCTTCTACATAATAACCACTTAGAAGCAATGGTAAATGACTTCTTCCTCATTCCTCATGGGCAGATAACTGATATGAAGGAAATGGTTAATGACAACAATGGAAGAAAAGAAGTTGTAGCTAGAGGAGGTTGAAGAGAAGAGGATGTTTTCTAATCAGGAGGATTTTTCATGTCATTCTCAGTATTTGCTTAAGAAAATTACCATTAAATCATGACTAAAGTCAGAGAAGGACCATCCTTTTTGTAGCAGAGGAGGGAGGAATTTGTGTCACATGATCATAAACTACAGTGTCTTGGGATGGAGATCTCGGTAAATACTCAATACAAGATCTATAGTTATCTAATAAACATCAAAAATGTCTGCCATGGCTACCCGATTAAAAAATATTGCTATAATTTATCAACGTACACATGTTATCTAGAATAAAGACTATCTAAAAGATCTTGAAAAACAGTTCTCAGTATGATATTGATATTCAGGAAGGGAGTTTCTCCTTGGCTCAATCATGGATTGACACTATGCATCTACTATGCTCCTGCTATTAATGTTTCTTTCAAAGATATGAAGGAAAGCATGAAATAGTTAAAGAGAAATACAAGTTGGGGGAAAAAAAAAAAGCAGGGTAAAATTAATCCTAAATGACTAATTTGCTAAAATTACTGAGTTAAGCGTTCTAAAGAGATTGCTTTAATGCAGTCATAGAATCATAGAATCATAGAATCTTTAAGGTTGGAAAAGACCTCTAAGATCATCAAGTCCAACTGTCAACCCAACACCACCATGCCTACTAAACCATGTCCCAAAGTGCTATGTCTACACGTTTTTTGAACACCTCCAGGGATGGTGACTCCACCACCTCTCTGGACAGCCTGTTCCAATGCCTGACCACTCTTTCGGTGAAGAAATTTTTCCTAATACCCAATGTAAATCTCCCCTGATGCAACTTGAAACCATTTCCTCTTGTCCTTTCATTAGTTATTTGGGAGAAGAGACCAACACCCACCTCACTACAGCCTCCTTTGAGGTAGTTGTAAAGAGTGATAAGGTGTCCCCTCAGCCTCCTCTTCTCCAAGCTAAACAACCCCAGTTCCCTCAGCTGCTCCTCATAAGCCTTGTGCTCCAGTCCCTTCACCAGCTTCGTTGCCCTTCTCTGGACACGCTCCAGCACCTCGATGTCTTTCTTGTGCTGAGGGGCCCAAAACTGAACACAGTATTCTAGGTGCAGCCTCACCAGTGCCGAGTACAGGGGCACAATCACTTCCCTAGTCCTGCTGGCCACACTGTTCCTAATACAAGCCAGGATGCTGTTGGCCACCTTGTCCACCTGGGTACACTGCACTCAAAACTAAAGCTATGTATTACCTCAGAAAAAAACCCAGAACAACAAAGCCAGCCAAATACATAGAATAAGAAGCTCATCTTAAGAATCAGATAAACATGAAAGACTCGTAGCAGACTAGCAACTCAAAGTGAGCTTCCAGTATGCAGTTTTGTCAAACGAGCTATTAAGATCCCTGGATAGGTGAACAGGTTGTAGTGTGTACAGGTAATGCATGATTGTATGTGATTGGTGGGAAGAAAACCAGAAAATGACATGTATTCGGATGCTCACATATTTAGAAGATCTTAAAAAAGTTAAGAGGGTGGAGAAAAGAACCTCAGAAATGACATGAGGATTACAGAAATGGTTTACAGGGAGAAAACAAAGCCTAAGAGATGACTTAATGATAGTGTAGAAGTACTTTTTGATTAGTGACAGAATAAAAGCACCTTTTTAACCATCTTTTTCATTCAGTCACTAATACATATATACATCCTCCACATTTGTAGTCACTTGGATAACCTTGACAATCACCCCCTGCAAATAATCTACAGGGTAGATATAAAAAGTAGTTGAAGAATCAAGAAGAGAAATGTTTCTCATTTGGTTATTCCTTTATCACTAGACTGTTAATGTTGCTGTTCCTTGGCCTCAGAAAAAGTGTGCAGACTGACAGTTAGAGGTAGACAGGGACAGTTTCAATGACAATCTGGAAAGGGTGAGGAATTAATGACATATAGGTAAAACTAATTTGTATTTCTATCTATTTTTAAAATCACCATTAGAATGTCTTGGGAAACTGTGATCAGGATTTAAAATCACTTATAGCAAACATGACTAAAAATACGAATTTCTCATTGTCACAAGCAGTCATTTCAGAACTACTGTAAACTGTTCTGTCTCAGATTGATTTAAATTTATAACTGCACAAGCCTAATAGTCTGCATTCATGCTGATGCTAATACCCATATAATTACTCAACAGTTCTAAGCTGATACTGAAATGTGGAAGCTTTTTTTTTTTTTGAGGCTTGCTTCGTGTTTGGTTGCTTAGGGTTTTTTGGGGGGTTGGGTTTTTTTTTTTGAGTTTCTGATACATAACTAAAACACTGTGATAGAATTAATATTCAGTCAAGACTATTTAGATAAACAGATACTTTATTCTGTACTTCACTATCATTTCTCTGAATCCTGCCTATAGATCTGATGGGTTTGCTTAGAAGATTTTAGAACTATGTCTAGATTTTTGAAAACACCATCTTTCTCATATGCAATTTAAACACAGTTTCATAAAGTGTGTAGGCTAAATTATCTGCTGTTTTGCCATTTGTAATCTGCCTCTGCACAGAATGTGTAAGATTTTGCCAGGGGTAGAACCAGCTGTATTTGATATCTACTTTCCACTTACTCTTTGCAAATGAGTTTAATTGTTCATGGTGTAATGTAGTAGAGAAATAAACTATATGCGGCCTAACTAGGAATCCTAGTGGAATTAATTGGTGTACCTCAGTGTTTTCTCCAGTACCCCAAGATGTACTTCTGCAGTGAAAACTTGTGTAGCTGAACTGTTTCAAAGAATGGAACAGTTGTGAGATTTTAGTATCAGATGTGTCTGTGCTCTCATTGCAGTAAGCAGCAACATTTCTATTCATTTGTCAGAGACAGAAATTACGTGAGTGAACTGAATTAGTTTCCCACATAGCAAGGAGCTCTGACCCCAGTGGGAAGCAACACCACGTTTCAGAGTAATGTTCAGGAGACCTTAGAAGAAGCAGTACAGAATTCCTGCTTATTCATGTTGGCTTATGTCGCAAAGCATTACAAAAATGTAGACCTTGTCAACAACTGTTTATTCCAAACCTCTACTTCTGTAATTTTGGAACCTGTCTTTTTTTCAATATAGGAAGAAAAATGCACATCATATGGAAGACCAGAGCAGCAGACTGCAGCCTCTTAAAAACAAATGCAGAATGTACTGATTGCATTCTGATTTCATTCAGCAATGTGCAATCCACAAAATGTAAGCTTTCAATAAGATCTTTAGTACAAGACTGGTTACAGATGGGCAGTAATAAGAAAGTAGCTCCCAAGTTGGTAGTGAAACCACCTCAGCATGATCTAGGTCATGATGTGATAAGCATCATTTAGAGACAGTTAAAATAGGAGCTATGTGAGACCCAACAATGCCAGGCAGAAGTAATTTATGACTTGACTGAAAAATCTTGCAAGAGAGGAACGAGTTTTCTCTACACAGATAGCCAGAGTTTCACCTCCTAAACAATAACATTATTGGGATGGGGGGGGGGAAGGGAAAAGCCCTCAAGCTCCCTGTGATTTGAACCATGCTCCTGTACATCACTTCATCTACCTAACAAGTGCTAACATGCTTGAAGCAGAGAGGTTGTGTGAAGCACCAATTAGGGATTTCACTGTTAAAGGTAGCACCTAGTGGAAGAAATACGACTGTTGGTACTTAGCCAATGCATTCACTGGACTTTGGCAGCATTAGCAAAATCATAAAGAGGGGCTGTCATCTGAAATTATATCAGTGGTGATAAGGCAAAAAAGTGAAGGAAAAAAAAAAAAAAACAAAACCCTGATATCAAAAGAGACATTTCAACTGCAACAATTCTACCATTCTTTCATCAGAGAAAAATGGGCACAGCAAACAACTATTCAGATCGCTCTAAACAAAAGCTGAAGTAGCTGGTTGGAACAAGCTCCATTTAAATTTAAGGATGAATCAGCAATGAATAGAGAGACATGAGATAGTCCACAACAGCTTGATTTATCTAAGTATCTCAAACTTTGCCTGAATGTCTCAGCAGTTGGATTAAATCAGCATGGGATTCTCATAACTGCAGGATTTCTCCTAAGAAATGTTCATTTGTCTGCTCTAGCATTCATAGCAGCCCTTCAGAGATAATTTTGATAGGACTCTTGTACATGTTTCAGACAGTAAAGATCCAATTCTTATTTCATACTGTTGGAAATGACAAGTAACCTTCTTGAGTCTGCCCAAGTTTTACTTGTCAAACTTGCAGGAGAACAGATTGGACACCAGGAAATAAAATTAAACACATAATCAAAAGAGTAAGTGTCTGGCAACATCAGAATATCCATTGCTGATCTAGAATTAAATCAGACGCAGTTCTGCAAAGTACATCTGTTAACTTTTTTCAGTGATGTGTAACATTCAGTAAGCAGATGTTCTGTGAACTGATGCCATTTTACAAAGATTTCTTTTTAAATGCATATTTTGATTTATTAAAAAAGGTCCCTCTAGGTGAATTTGTTTTGCAGTTAGATTCCATTCAACATCATACTGCCAACAACTGTCTGCAAAGGAAGAGAACCTAAATTTATAACTGCAAGCCCCTGCTATAACAACAAACACAAGAGTAACATCCAACATATTACCTTAGGAAAAACAAAACCTCATCACAGCTGATCTGCCACATTCAAAAGACCGAATGAACAGATGGGCTTTGCACAGCCCCACAGAGGTTAGCACAGTCTGAAGCTATTGTGGGGATTTGGGAAGGCTGGCTACTGGCAACACGTTACCACAAAATCTCACACTGAAAGCATTCAGGCAGAGAGGAGAAATGTCGGATTGCCTAAGATCACCTGAACGCTGGTGAATAATAACTGAGGTGGACATACGCAGAGCTGGTTCTGGGCATTAAGGTTTGTTGCTGAAAGTCAGTTTCTGTTGAGATAAACTTCTGTTGTACTATTTCCTGTTTCCCATGACTCCATTCAACTGTTGAAGTTAGTTACAATATCTTTGAAATGCAATTATCACTCTCACCAGTGTTTATTCAAACTTGGAAAATGGAGATCTATCCCTTTAAAAGGAGCTTTCATCGCATGGATCCCGTGTGTGAAGATGGGCATGACTGAAATACTGAAAGTCAGTTTTTCCTTTGCCAGCACTGTCTGGAGCTGGATGAGGCATGATACTCCCTAGAGATTCTTCGGCACTATCACAAAACTGAGAATTTTGACATTTGACCCCCTGCACGCCTCAATACTTTCACTAGTAAGCTGCTGGAGAAGATTCATCTGGACTTATTCATTAGGCATGTTTTCTACTGGGACTGGTCCACTGACACAGAAGAGTCAGAGATTGCTTTAATGATATCCTATGTGTTAGGCAATCATATGGGAAGGGGGAGAATCAAGCCCACAAGCCAATAAATATTTAATTTTGAAACATCTCCAGTACAGCATGCAGAGGCTTACATGAAGTAAGAACAATAAGGGAATAATTTTGAAAATACTGGCCTACATACTAAATATAAGGTCACACAGCAATTTGATTATCAAAGGCAGGCAGGCAAAACTCTTGTTTCTCAGCACATGTTCACTCCACTTGACAATGATCCAGCTGCAGGGGACACAAACCAGAAGGCCTTCAGATGTTAAAATGCAAATGCAGTTCAGATGCCAAAAATTATATATATATATAATATATATCCCCTATATATGTGGGATGATCTATTTCCTAGTTAAGCCTTTCCATGATCAGACAGAAAGCCCTGTAAGCTGGTTATTCCCCAGTGCAGAATAGTCTTCCAGTAATTTGGTTACAGCATAACAGTGTGTCATAAAATTTAAGAAAGAAAAAAAAAAACTTACATAACTTTTTTAAATGCATTTCTGAAAGGTCTTCATTCCCCTGCTTTCATAAGATTACTATCTGACTCTTTCAAGGGTCAAGAATTTCTGACGGGTTTTGGCACTTAAATAAAGAAGAAGCTTGCCTTAGGTAGAATTGTGAAATTCTGCATGTTCAATTGTCTTTTGGCTTCTTACAGATTCCCAACAGTTAAAGCTGGAAGGAGATCCAGGACTGTGGTCCATTTTGTCCATTATCTATGACAAAGATGACTCCCTATTTTTCACAGGTCTGTTACGCAGCCAATCTAAATGAAAACTTACATGATGATAACGCTATAAAATATTTTTAGGTCTAAACCATTCAGTATGTTCGAATAAACTGGTCATCTAAATAATTGTTTCCCCATCCTTTAGGAGAATAACATCCCTGACTTAGAGCTGAGAAAGAGCTTCTAATGGCTTAAGCCAACAACAATCTCTTTCCTTTAGTCTTTGCTTCATTGTAGAGTTTCCTTGCCAGGAAAGAGTCAAGTAAAAGAAACCCACCAAATATCAAGATCTCAAACCTTGCACTTCCTGCTGATATTTATCTTTCTTCCATAGGAGGGAAGTGCTGGCAGCCTCCAGTGTTTTCCTCATGGAATTTATAACTATAATTTCAAGGATTTTGAACTGCACAGGGATCAATACAGTTATAGGCAAGAAAAATGTTCAGTCCCCAAACTGGAAATCCCACACAGTTAATGGAAGATGCTTTTTACAACTAAAGTAAAGACAGGGAGGAAACTCATTTATGTCACACACATTCCCATACTATGGCCTTGAGTAAGATGTAATATAAAAATTGTGGGGAGGGAAAAACCTGTATTATTATAATGTCACCTTCTAATTTTGTAGTATTATATTGAAATTTTTAAATATATTTAAACTATTCTAATAATTTTCCACATTGTGTAACAAAGCATAGGAGTCACAGAGATAATGCAAATTATTTTAAAAAATATTTAACAAACTGTTAACTTTGCAAATTGATACATAAAATAAAGATTCCACCCAGCAAAAATATTTCCTAAAGACAGTGGGTCCAGTGAAGAGTGTAAGCACTGTGCCCAGAATTAGCAATTTACAGGTCTGGGTGAAGTCACAATAGATGTCTGACATCAGTACAAAATTAGCCACATCATGTACTCCGAGCAACTTTGAGATACACATACAAATCATAATATGTTAGGTTTTGCTGTACCAACAAACTGAATCCAGAGCATTTGAACATCATATTATGAGAAGGACGTCTTCATTACTTTATTTTCTTGTTTCTAAGAAAGTAAAAAAAAGCATTTTTAGTACTTTTTTTTTAATATTAGTGGAATTACACTCCTCACAATATATGTAAGGGCAAAATAAATGCCAAACAGTACAAAGCCCTAAAGCTCTGTCTTCTTGCTAGTGATCTGATTAGTTGTAAGCTCATAGAAAGCACATCTCTCGTTTAAACAACATATACATTAAAAAAAATATTCCAGCTATAACATATAAAAGAGTTCAAATAAGTTTCAGGTCCTACACTGGCTCTGGGTTCCACTGAAAATCTCTTTAACTATATTTGCAATTATTTTGATCCATGAAGTCTGTCACAAATAGACCCAGCAAAGTAATTTTCAGATGAAAGTGTTTCTCTTGATGTGATTAATTTTTAAGATGGGTCTCTGAAACTGCAAAGCTTTCAAGTTACCAGAATTTTCTGCAGCACACAATCCACTCTACATTTCCAAAGATTTATTTATTTAAAATTCTTTTTTTTTCCTTCTTCCCTAAAAGCTACTTAAAAGTCATACTTAAAAGTGTCAAAGTTCTGTCTTTTTAGTGACTCTTTTTCTTTCTGATATACCATATCAACAGCACATTGGGAACACTTCTGATTATTTTGGAACACAGAAATAATTTTGTCATTTAGGACTTAACACTGTTCTAGGTTTTACTAGAAATAAAATTAAAAAAAGAGTCAAAACCTCTTTACTTAAACCCAATATTTGGTTCTGAAGAATTCAAGAGTGTCTTTCTAATGTGATTACTTATGTTAATCTTATTGCAAACACTCAGTTTTCTTTTAGTTTCTATAATTATAGCATTAAGAAATTAATTATAGAGATTGGCATATGTAACATAATCTTAATTACAATGTTTCTAGAAATATGCTGCTAGACATTTCGCATTTATAACAATTAGCAAATTTATCTTCACTGAAGACCTCCCCAGAACAGCACTTTCATCCCCTACTCACCACTAAATCACATTTCTTCCTGAATTTCATCCTTCTCTCTCCAGGCCCACACTGTGTCTCAGCAACGCCAAGCAGCATTTCTCAGCCCAGAAACCCTCCCCTTCCCGGGATCTGAATTTAAAGAAAAGCAGGGATCTGATTCAATAAAGCCAACATTAGGTAGAACTACAGAAAAGTGGTGATATTTACACTCTGCCTCTACCCTTCACTTTTAATGAGGAAATGCTCTCAGGGTAAAGCCTGTGACAAGCCTTCGTGGACACCTGTGGAGTAGGAGTTATTTTCACTTGTCTCTCATATGACAGATGAGAAGGTGTTACTCCTTCCTATGGCAGGGCACCCACTGTTAATTGTCTAGTTTGTTAGGTTGCAGCCAAAGGCTACATTTTTTTCTAAAAGAAAACTTCCTTCTCCTCAAGCTTCCCTTCTCCACCAAGTCTTTCCATAACGAATCAGCCTCTATCACTTCTTCCACAACTGCTCTCCACTGGACACAGGGGACCCCTTGCTTTGTTGCACAAACAACCTGGGGACTGCTTTTTCAGTGATCACTGTAAATCCTTGCTGACTGTCCTGTTTGACATTTACATGCACTATTCATGGAATAAAGCACGGTTTAAATGTGTGGAGAAATATCCTCCTTCTCCCAAAAATACATACGTGGAAAATGCATGTCAGTAATCTCAGCAAGGTGTATACAAGGAAAAAAGGAAGATCTGCTTCTGGGAGGAGGAAATCCACCCAGGAGATGCATAGGTGCTCCCTCCTCCCCTTGAGTGTGGATGAGCCAGAAGGCAGAGAATATCTCTGAATTTTAATAAATACTTTCTCCTCTGCACTGTTTATCTCCTCTGAGGGGGACAAAGGGGACAGCTATCAAGGTTTTCTCCTGTGGTACTTTGTCCAACACCAATATCTGCATGTGCTTAACTGGTAAGTGTGGGGAAACAAAGCTGCTTCAGGAATCACAGTTTCCCAGAGGCAGAATGGAAGTATATGCCACGCACATGAATGACCCTTACAGCCTGTAAGCCCTTACAATATACATTTTTGGGTAGCTGAACTCTTTCAAGCTACTCCCCATGTTTGAGAAAAGAATGACCAGAAAAATTGCTTTTAGTGAGGTTGGGAAGTCCTGCACTATTTGAAAGGAGGGAAAAAAGTTCCAAACCTTGAATAACAAGCTTGAAAAGGAAATAGTACAGAAAAACCTTCACTTTTTCTCAAAGTTTTTCTCAAAAAAACCCCTCAAGGGTTTTTGTGGTTTTTTTATTTATTAAAAACTAATAAACTGAACTTTCTATTTTTTCCAAAATCTTTGCAGGACATACTCAAGTAAATTCAATTCCCTGACCCAGGCTGCAGCCTCCAGGTTTGCCCCAGCAATTAGGGAGCTATAAAAATCAAATACTTTTCATTTTCAAAACTGGTTTCACTTAGTAGTTAGTCATTACCAGTAAAGGTAGAAACCTTTTTAGAGAGAGTCAGCAGACCTTTTGCTGCTACGCTGACTGTCCACTTGCAGAGAAGAAAGAATTATCTCATCTCCTTATACTCCTCAGGTGGTAAGTTACCACTGACAAGATGTGAAGAGATTAATCTCTCTTTTCCTGATCTTTGCCTTTATTCAGGATGCAGACTAAGAAGACGTACAGCACAAGCTCCGTAGATCAGACGCAAGTCTCTTCAAAAAAGTCAAGTATCCCAGTGTGAAGGGGGTAAAAACTGGGGAGATGGAGGAGGTTCCTGCTGATTCCTCAGAGGACTGGGCTAAGCGGTGGCAAGGTTATGATGACACAGCACAGCATGTACTGATATACTTTCACATTAAAAACAGAAGAAAGTCACTGTGGATGTGTGAGGCAGGCCTGGTATTAGTGATGCATTTCTCTCCAAACAATCTCAGTTAAATTGCTAAAATTAGGTCTGAGAGCTTCTTTTTTCTTCATAACTGCTTGTGTTCACATAACCAATCTTTAAATAAA